>NC_083450.1:4299190-4599190 GCF_020745735.1 Hemiscyllium ocellatum
ATTGACTGTCAATGGGGAGATGGATAGACTCTGTCTTGTTGGAGATCATCTTTGCCTGGTATTTATGTGGTGGAATATTACTTCCCACTTGTCAGCCCAAGTATGGACATTGCCTCAGTTGTCTTATCTTTGAACATGGATTGCTTCGGTATCTGAGGAGCAGTGAATGGTGCTGAACATTGGTGAACATCCTGACCTCTAATAGAGGGAAGGTCATTGATGGAGCAGCTGAAGATGGTGGGGTCTAGGGACACTCCCCTGAGGGACACCTGCAGGGACGTCTTAGAGCTGAGATGACTGACCTCCAACAACCACAGCCATCTATCTACAAGAACAGGAGCAGATGGTATCATGGGTCAGAATCCTACAGAGGGCTGAACGACAAGGGCTACGTCGAGGGCTATGACAGGATTGGGTGGAAATTCCAGTGACATCAGGAGAAAAAGCTGATGCATCTTTTATGAATCTCCCGAGGGGCAAGATGTATTTCTGGCTGGGCTGTTGTGAGTTTTCAATTGGGGAGGGGGGATCTCTCTTTGTCTCTCTGTCTCCCTTTCTCTCTCTCTCTCTCTCTGTCTCTGTCTCTTGTCTCTCTCACTCTCTCTCTTTCTGTCTCTCTGTCTCTCTTGTCTCTCCCTGCCTCTCTGACTCTGTCTCTCTCTGTCTCTGTTATCTCTATCTGTCTCTCTCTATTTCACTATCTCTCTCTCTCTCTCTCTCTCTCTCTCACTCTGTCTCTCTCTCTTTCTGTCTATCTCTCTGTCTTTCTTCCTGTCTCATGTCTCTCTGTCTCAGTCTCTCACTCTGTGTCTCTCTCTTTGTCTCTGTCTCTGTCTCTGTCTCTCTCTCTCTCTCTCTCTGTCTCTCTGTCTCTGTCTATCTGTCTGTCTCTCTCTATTTCACTATCTCTCTCTCTTGCTCTGTCTCTCTTTCTGTCTCTCTGTCTTTCTTTCTGTTTCTTGTCTCACTCTGTCTCTCTGTCTCTCACTCTGTGTCTCTCTCTTTGTCTCTCTCTCTCTCTCTCTCTCTCACTCTGTCTCTCTGTCTGTCTCTCTCTCTCTCTGTGTCTCTGCCTCTGTTTCTCTCTCAATCACTCTGTCTCTGTCTCTCTCTCTTTCTATTTATCTATCTCTCTCATTCATTTGCACTTGCTTTCTCTGCTTCCAGGACACACAGTGGTGGGCTACGCATTGTATTTCTTCAGCTACGTGGGCTGGAAGGGCAGGACGGTGTATTTAGAAGATCTCTACGTGATGGAAGAGCTTCGAGGTGAGGGGACGCCATCTCGCCCAGTTCTGCCCAGTTGTGGATCGATCACCGTCACCCCCACCCTACACCCCATCCCTAACATCATCACCCCCACCAGCCCCCAACACCCCCTCCCTATCACCATCACCCCCTCCAGCCCCTACACCCCCTCCCTATCTCTGTCACCCCCACCAGTCCCCTATACCCCCTCCTTATCTCTGTCACCCCCACCAGCCCCAACACCCCCTCCCTATCACTGTCACCTCCTCCAGCCTCTACACGCTCTCCTATCTCTGTCACCCCCTCCAGGCCCCTATACCGCCTCCATATCTCTGTCACCCCCACTAGCCCCTACACCCCCTCCCTATCTCTGTCACCCCCTCAAGCCCCTACACCACCTCTCTATCTCTGTCACCTCCTCCAGCCCCTACACCCCCTCCCTATCACTGTCACCCTCTCCAGCCCCCAACACCCCCTCCCTATCTCTGTCTCCTCCTCCAGCTCCTACACCCCCTCCCTATCTCTGTCACCTCCTCCAGCCCCTACAACTCCTCCCTGTCTCTGTCACCTCCTCTGGCCCTTACACCCGTTCTCCCTCTGTCTCTCTCTCTCTCTGTCTCTCTTTGTCTGTCTCTCTCGGTCACTCTCGTTGTGTGTATGTCTGTCTGTCTGTCTGTCCCTCTCTCCCTCTCTGTCTCTCTCTCTCAGTCACTCTCACTGTGTGTGTCTCTCTCTCTCTCTCTCCCCCTCTCTCCCTCTCTCTCTCTCTCCCCCCATCCCTCTCTCTCTGTGTCTCTCTGTGTTTCTCTCTCTCTGTGTCTCGCTGTGTGTGCGTGTGTGTCTCTCTCTCCCCCTCTCTCTCTCTCTCTCTGTCTCTCTCTCTCTCTCCCTGTCTTTCTCTGTCTCTCTCGGTCACTCTCGCTGTGTGTGTCTCTCTCTCTCTCTCTCTCTCTCTCTTCCCCCCCCTTCCCCCCCACTTCTCTCACTCTCTCATACAAGACGTACATCAAAACCAACACCTTTGTCCCCAGGTGTTTTGTGTCCCTGTTCGTCCTAATTTTCTAGGCTGGTGGGGGGTCACATTTCCCTCTGTCACATTCCTGCGTGAGTCCCGGGATGGCTTATCTCCTTAGAACGTCAAAGCCCCGAGAGCTCTTTGTGCCTGAATATTCCCCCACCACCCCCACTCCCACCCCTACCCCCCTCCCCAGCCACGCTTAATCGAGAGTAACACGGGTCTCAATATATGTACAGTCAGCTCTCCACAGACAGAGGCACTGAGTCACCTCCACCAGCAGCCCTACCCCCTGGAATTCAGAGCGGATCTCACCAGATTTCTTTTATTTCAGGGAAAGGAATCGGGAGTGCGTTACTGCGCAAAGTGGCTGAGGTAAAACGAAAACCGTCTCCTGAAGGAGAGAGATTTTGAGCTGGTACAGCGGGAGGCGATCAACAAGAAACCTGAGATGAGCATAAAAAGGGCAGAGAGAGAGCGAAAGGAAGTCATTAGGAGGATGAAGAGGGAGCATAAGAAGATCCGAGGCAGATAAGATTAGGGAGGGATAAGACAAGAATGGGAAAGGGGAAGAGGATAACCAGGGAGAGGGGGGTCGGGTCCACAGGGGACAATCTGGGTTTGGAGCCAGAGGACATGGCTGAGGTGATAAAACAGAGCCTCACTTCTGTGGGACGACACTGTGGCATTAAGAGGTGCGTTTTGTCCGAGTTTTGTTTTTCATGAAGGAGAGTTGAGCCAGAGGTGCCGAGCAGTCTGCTCAGAGCCAATCCACAGCTCAGGATTCGTTCCACAGTCAGGACAATAGAAGCAGCCTGAACGGGTGGGGTCAAGCTTCCCCCAGGGCCAGTTTAAGTCTTTCAGGAGCAGTTGCTGGGGTCTTGAAGGTGGTTTTGGGAACTGTTTTCCCCCTCTCCCTGTTCCAGCTGAAAGCTGAGGGTTCTCTTCCTGCTGCTAGAATTGCCTGTGAGATAAGGAGAAACGTCTTTAGCCAGAGAGTGGTGAATCTGTGGGAGTGTATTTAAAATGGAGATTGCCAAAGGGATCAAAGGTTACAGGGAGAAATGGGATAATGGGGTTGAAAAACCTATCAGCCATGTGTGAATGGCACAGTAGACTGGACAGCCTAATTTCTGCTCCAATGTCTAATGGAGATAATCTATTGCACTGAATTTGCCTCTGCCATGGGTGTGTTTATGGGATGTCACTATATTTAGTGGGTAGATAGTCTAGTATTCTGTGATGTCCAGCATCTATGGTCCTCACTATCTCCCTCAATTGTAAGCATGTCCTTCCTCAGACTAGGAGACCAAAACTGCACATAGTACTCAAGGTGTGGCCTCACCTAGGCCCTGTATAACTGCAGCAAGACATCCCTACTCCGATGCGCAAACCCTCTTGCTATGAAGGCCTGCATGCCATGCGCTTTCCTCTCTGCCCGCTACACCTGCATGCCAACCTTCAGCAACTGTTCCGCCATGACACCCAGGTCTTGCTGCATCTCAACTTTTTTTCCTAAACTGCACCCGTTTGGAGAATTATCTCCCTCCTTCTTGGATCAGGCCAGTGAGTCTCACATCCTGGGCGGCACGGTGGCACAGTGGTTAGCACGGCTGCCTCACAGCGCCAGAGACCCGGGTTCAATTCCCGACTCAGGCGACTGTCTGTGTGGAGTTTGCACGTTCTCCCCGTGTCTGTGTGGGTTTCCTCCGGGTGCTCCGGTTTCCTCCCACCCTCCAACGATGTGCAGGTCAGGTGAATTGACCATGCTAAATTGCCCTTTTATTTCAGGTAAAGGGGTAGGGGTATGGTGGGTTGCACTTCGGCGGGTCGGTGTGGACTTGTTGGGCCGAAGGGCCTGTTTCCACACAGTAAGTAATCTAATCTAATCATCAACAGTAGGGAAACTATTGGAGAAAATCCTAAAGGAGGGAATTAGTCTCCACTTGGAGAGATGAGGGTTTGCCTGAGGGAGGTCATGCCTAACAATTTGCTTGAACTTTTCGAGGAGGTGACCAACTGCGTAGATGAGGGTTGATATATTTAATACATCAAAGCCTTTGGTAAGGTTGTATGTGGGAGACAGATAAAGAAGGTCAAAGCTAAAGAGGGTCCAGGGTAACTTGGCAAGACTGATCCAGATTTGGCTCCGTGATGAGCACAGAGCTGGAAGATTCGTTTTCAGACGTTTCATCACCAATTTATGTGACATCATCAATGAGCCTCCGGTGAACCGCTGGTGTTCGTGACCCACTTTCTGTTTATGTGTTTGGGTTGTCTTGGAGTGATGATTTCATTTCCTGTGTGATGTCAGGGGAAAAAAAACAAGAAATGACACCACCACCAGAAATGACATCAATAACCCAAGGAAATCTAGACATATAAATAGAAAGCGGGTCACTAACACCAGTGCTTCACCAGAGGCTCAATGATGATGTCACCTGGTATGGTGATGTTGGGGGGAAACAGGAAATGACATCACCATAGGAAATGACATCACCAACCCAAGGAAACCTAAACAAACAAATAGAAAGTGGGTCACTAACACCAGTGCTTCACCAGAGGCTCACTGATGATGTCACTTAGTATGGTGATGTCGGGAGGGGGTACAGGAAATGACATCACCAACCCAAGGAAACCTAAACACACAAATAGAAAGCGGGTCACTAGCACCAGTGCTTCACCAGAGACTCACTGATGATGTTACCTAGTATGGTGATGAAACATTTGAAAATGAACCTTGCAGCTCTGCGAGCAAACTTATATCCAGAACCTCAACCCGAACTGCAAACCTTCTCAAAACCCGCTACCAAGAGCCCGAGGCTGGCCGTAGAAGGCTGTTTGTATTACTAGACCCCCCCTCACGCCCCCCGTGTCCATTGGTGTGCCACAGGGATCAGTGCTGGGTCCATTATTGTTTGCATTATACATAAAGGATCGAGGCGAGAGTGTGGGAGAGGGAGCGATAAGTAAGTTTGCAAATAATACAAAGATTGTCTAGGCGTGAGGAAGGCATTAGGTTACAGGAGACGAACAATAGATTGGTCAGATGGCCGGGTCAGTGGAGCTAGCATTTGACCCTGATGAACTGTGAGGTGGTAACATTATGGAAGCAGAAACAGTATAAAAGAGTACTCAGAGAGATGTACAGCACGGAAACAGACCCTTCGGTCCAAGCCGTCCATGCTGACCAGATATTCCATAAAAATCTAGTCCCACCTGCCAGCATTTGGCCAATATCCCTCAAAACCCTTCCTATACCCATCCAGATGCCATTTAAATGTTGTACCAGCCTCCACCACTTCCTCTGGCAGCTCATTCCATACACGCACCACCCTCTGAATCAAAGATCCTTCAAGATCTTTTTAAAATCTTTCCCCTGTCACCTGAAACCTACGTTCCTTTAGTTCCGGACTCCCCCCACTCCAGGGGAAAGACCTTGTCTATTTACCCTATCCATGTCCCTCATGATTTTATAAACCTCCATAAGGTCACCCCTCAGCCTCTGACGCTCCAGGGAAAACAGAGTCAGCCGATCCAGCCTCTCCCTGTAGCTCAAACCTTCCAAACCTGGCAACATCTTTGGAAATCTTTTCTGAACCCTTTCAAGTTTTTGGAGGGAAGGGAGGACATTCACAGGGACAGAGGGATTTTGGAGGGGGGAGTATTTGTCCATAGATCGCTGAAGGGGTACAGTGTAGAGGCAGCTTTACTCTGTATATAACCCCGTGCTGACCCTGTCCTGGGAGTGTTTGATGGGGGGACAGTGTAGAGGGAGCTTTACTCTGTGTCTAACCTCGTGCTGTTCCTGTCCTGGTAGTATTTGATGGGAGATAGTGTAGAGGGAGCTTTACTCTGTATCTAACCCTGTGCTGACCCTGTCCTGGGAGTGTTTGATGGGGGGACAGTGTAGAGGGAGGTTTACTCTGTATCTAACCCCGTGCTGTCCCTGTCCTGGGAGTGTTTGATGGGGGACAGTGTAGAGGGAGCTTCACTCTGTATCTAACCCCGTGCTGTCCCTATCCTGGGAGTGTTTGATGGGGGGGGGACAGTGTAGAGAGAGCTTCACTCTGTATCTAACTCCATGCTGTCCCTGTCCTGGGAGTGTTTGATGGGGGGGGACAGTGTAGAGGGAGGTTCACCCTGTATCTAACCCCGTGCTGTCCCTGTCCTGGGAGTGTTTGATGGGGGGGGGGACAGTGTAGAGAGAGCTTCACTCTGTATCTAACTCCATGCTGTCCCTGTCCTGGGAGTGTTTGATGGGGGGGGACAGTGTAGAGGGAGGTTCACTCTGTATCTAACCCCGTGCTGTCCCTGTCCTGGGAGTGTTTGATGGGGGGACAGTGTAGAGGGAGCTTTACTCTGTATCTAACCCTGTGCTGACCCTGTCCTGGGAGTGTTTGGTGGTTTGATGTAAAGGGAGCTTTACTGTTGTGATCATGATGGTTCGACTGATCTACTGGACATGTCCCACACTTACCCGGGTGAATTGTGTGCATTCTCGCAGATCGCGTTGCAGAACAAATGCTCCCTGTTGAACTTTGTCGTCCTGAACACCAACTTTCCAAGCATTGACTTCTACCAGGCGAAGGGGGCCGTGGACCTGACCAAGTCGGAAGGCTGGCATCTCTTCAGGTTGGGGCAGGAACAGCTGGAAAAGCTAGCAGGAGGAAAGGGGCAGAATGCCCCAGCCTCTCCCTCTCCATAAACAGGGAGAACACCGAGAATTCCCTGTTAGCAAGAGAAATCCCAGCCTGGCCATGAAGAATGGGGAATCCCTATGTAAACCAGTCACGCTGCAATCATAGCCTCCCTCCAGCATGTGATGCTACAGGACGATGATCATGTGATTTGCTGCCACCTCGCCATCACAGAGAATCTTTTCACTGACTAATTCAAGCGTCCTCTCCATCTTTTACATCCACTATAACCTGTTCATCGGTGTTACTGACCCCTTAGTGTTGGATCAATTGTCCTGCGCACTGTAATTTTGATTGAGATTAAACTTATTACTTCTTCAAGAGTTGCTTCCTGTGTTTGAGTGAACACTTCCTGTTGTCTGATATTTGTGATATTCCTATTTTGCAAGTTGACGGCTATATTCTGTCAGATGCAACTCACTAGAAAGTTTGCAGGGGTGAAGGAAGGGGCCATGGGATCATCAGATATTGGGGCAGAATGAGTCCATTGATTGCTCCAGCATTCATGAGACCACAGCTCATCTAATCATCCACAACTCCTTTCCTATCTCTTTCCCACAATCCCTGACTCACTTCCAGATTATAAATCTCCTCCTCTCAGCCTTGTGTGTATTGAATGACCTTGCCTTGCAAACCCTCTACGATCAATAACTCAACAGATTCACTCCCCCCCCTCGAGAGAGAAGAGATTTAAACACATCTCTAGGCCCGCCTTCATTCTGACATGGTGTCCCCTGGGCTTAAACTCTCGCACACAAGGGGAAACAACCACTCCACATCTCACCCTGTCAATTCCCCCCCCACCCCACCCCACCCCACCACCCCTAAAGAATCTTGTATGTTCCAATAAGGACACTTCTGATTCACAGAGACATAGAAGGTAGGAGCAGGAGGAGGCCTTTCCTCACAGTCTATCTAACTCTGATGAAGGGCTCTGGCCCGAAACATTGATTTTCCTGCTCCTCAGTCGCTGCCTGACCTGCTGTGCATTTCCAGCACCACTCTGATCCTGTCTAACCCAATAACCTGATCCTACTTTCTCCCCCTAACCCTTGATCCCATTTGGCCCAAGCGCTGTATCTCGCCGCCCCTTGACTACATTCAATGTTTTGGCATCAGCTAATCCCTCTGGTAACGAATTCAACCAGTCTTTGGGTAGAAAGGTTTCCCCATCTCCATCCTAAATGGTCCTCCCCAAATCCTCAGACTGTGAGTCCTGGTTCTCGGAAGCGCCCACCATGGGGAACATCCTGTCTAGTCCTGTTAAGACCATAAGACATAGGAGTGGAAGTAAGGCCATTTGGCCCATCGAGTCCATTCCACCTGTTAGGTAGGATTAACACTCGGGCAAATGTGAGATGGATGTAACACTAAAATGTTAGATAGAAATAGCTCTCAGGCTGATGTGGCCAGGAGGCCCCAGAGGGGGAAACAGACACGAGGTCTGAGGGAGATAACTGAACCAGTGGAAAAGTACTGAAAGAGCAGTAAAACTTGGAAAAACAGAACAAAGGGGGCCATCTGGTACATAACAAGTTGAGCTAACTGATAGCCAAATAAGGCATGGTCAAACACTGATAAGAGACTGGGGCCAATGACAAACTGTAGAACCGACCATTACCACATAAGGGAACGGTGCAGGAATAAGGGGGGGTGTAAGAATAAACATCTTAGAACAAAGGGGTCAGAACGCCTTCTCCAGTCAGACAGATGTCTTGCTGTAACCCGATTCTCTCTCGAATAAAGCAGTCTGTTTCTTAGAATCTGACCCGGTGTCTCATTCCTCCGAAACGAACACGGGGACGGTAGAACCGTCTTAACAGATGGTGACCCCTGACGTGCGGAGGGAACGGAGACACGCTTGTTGGCAGGGGTTGAGAGCCGCCGGGCGGCCGGCCATTCTGAACTGGGTACGGGGATGCCTTTTGTATAAAGGTCTCCAGTAGACATTGACCACTCTAAATTAGTAGTTGTTCCGACGTCTTGAATACCTTTGCCAACCTAAATTGCAGACGTGAGTAGACGACAGAGAATCACTTGTTCTAAGTATGAGTCCTTTAGGTGTGTTGGTCGTCCCGGAAAAGCCGGAGGTATTGGACACGGTGAGTTCTTTTTATTTGTTGTTTCTATAGTGAGAAGAGTGAGTTCCCCAGGTGTGCGTTGGAAGATCCCTGCAATTTCAAAAGTCCTGGGGACGGTGAGTTATTTATTTTTGATCTCTTATGTTTATAAAAGTGAATCCTCTAGGTGTGCGTTAAAACAGCCCTGCAATTTTAAATTCCTGGAGACGGTGAGGCATATGTTTATAGCCTCCTATTGTTAGACAAGTGAACCGTCTAGGTGTGCGTTGGAACATCACTGCAGATTGAAAGTCCTGGAATCGGTGAGTACTATTTTTTTCATTCACTTTCTCTCCTGGTGGTGAGTCGGTGATTTCTCCAGGTGTGCGTGGGAACAGCTCTGCAATTTCAAACTCCTGGAGGTAGGGGGCGAGGCGATTGTGTCTTACGGACCGCACGGCTCCCGGAACGGGAGTTTGATCGGGGGATAGTGTAAGACGCGGGTACTGGGGTTACGGGAGTATAAACCCACGCGCTGACGGACTTGGGGACTGGGAAGCTTCCACTGCGCTGACATAATAACGGACGCAACGGTACGAGGGGACAGAGACAGACACAGAGTTCCGGACAGAGCGACTGTGTGTGTGTGAGAGGGAGTCTGTTTATGAGAAAGATAGAGTCTCTGAGTGTGTAAAAATCTCTGTGTGTGTGTGTGTGTGTGTGTAAGTATTTCTGTGTTTGTAAAAGTCTGTGTGAGAAAAAAAGAGTTTCTATGTGTGGAAGTCTGTGAAAATGTCTGTATTGTTGCCCAGAGAGAGAGAGAGAGAGAGAGAGAGAGACTTGCAAAAGGCTGCTCAACTAACAGGCAGTTTAACACTTTGTGTTCTGGCTTAAATTCATCTGCTTGTTAGTGAATGAATGTTTGAGCGTTATCACCTAGAACTTGAGTCCCTGGAGTGCTTTTGAATGTGATTTTTTATGAATGCTTAACATGATTTTTTTCAGGTTGGAGATTTTATTGAGATTCAGTGGAGATAGAACAGACTAGTCGGTAACTGATATTGTTATAACTGATATAAAAAAAAATTCTGAGTGGGTCTGTGGAATTAAGAACTGTGTGTCATATCCCAAGGAGAGAGAGAATGCGAATGCTGCTGAGCACTAGCAGACCGTGTCTGTGAGAGAGATAGATAGAGAGAGTAGGGCAGCACGTTTGAAGTAAACATTTCGGGAGTACAGCCTGCAAAGACTTTAACCCTTCGTGAACTGATTCAGATGCATCTGTTTGTTTGGTGATTATTTTCTTGGTTTTGTTTCTAGAGCCTGAGTTCCAGGACTGCTGTTTAAAGTGATTTCTTTTTATGTGAGCTTAACATGATTTTTTAAGGCTAATAACTCCTGTTCTTTTATGAGTCATGACTCCCTAACTACTTTTCTTACTAACCTCTTTTATTTCATAAAAGCAATTTATGAAGGACAGTCGAAGTTTCGTTCGACAGTGGGTAGTTGTAAAAAACGAAAGTTTCCATGGTTATTATCTGTGACCTTGGATTCGACCATTGTGCATGCGTTAGAAGTTTTTAACTTGAATTGACAAATTGTTGTAAGACAGCTCTGATTATTTTTACGACCTAAAGTATTGTAATTGAGAAATGATTGGTCAGGAGTACATAAGAAAACTAATTTTGGATCTAAATTAGGGTACTAAATCTGGACGATTACAGTGGATTTCAAAATTGGGAACTGTATGCATTTTACATTTTAAATATTAAACACTGAATAAATGGACGTAAATATATAAATATGTTTACAAGTTAGGAACAGGCCTTAAAGTTAGTCAAGCATGAATTGATAAATTGGTGTTTGAGCATATGGGAAGATAGGAACATTGGGAAATTTCTTAAAAGAAAGAAACAGGGAAGAACATAACGACTTGTCCCCTTCGGGAAGTGCTGATAGGGGACAAGGAGATTGGGTTTGTGTGTGACCCCCTCACCAATGGGGAGGTCGGAACATTTAAAAGGAAATGACGGTCCTGGTTGAGAATCCGATGGGATTGTCAGAACAAGTTAATTTATTTTTGAGGCCCAATCTGTATTTGTGGGCTGAGTTAATGTCTATTTTGAATATACTATTTACTGTGGGAGAAAGGAGACTTATATGGGGATGCTGGATAGGGAAAGATACGGAAGATAGAAGGGTGGAGTGGGATAAATCCATTAAATGAATTGTTAGGAGGGGCACAGAAAGTGTTTGTAAAGAGAGAGGACGAGTGACAGGAGCAGTACGCGTAAATGATGGTAGCTGCGGTTGATGAGGTAATTAGGAGAAGAATGCAGCCAAAAGTGAGCAACCGGAGCAGCGAGTGATAGCATGTAGGGCAGAGAAGAAAGGGAGTAGGGAGAGACATGGAGGAGCATTTGATAGAGAGTTTGAGTGACAGGGGCAGAGACGAAGGTCTCCACAGGCAGGATGCCACTATTGTGGAAGGATAGGGCATTTTGGGCGGGAGTGTCCTGATCTAAAAAGGGAAGAAAGAGCCATTCCGCTTATGATTTTGATAACGACAGGGAGGGGAACAACAACTGGCATCATTTCTGAGCAGTCAGGGGTTAAAAAACCGAGTCATAGATTGGCTGAATAGCACATTCGGTAGATGGGGAACTGTGCTGGGACAGCTGGCCCTTGGTTTATGCATCTCTGTTGCTATCTTTATTACCTGTGGTTGTTGTTGTATACCATGTATCAGGACGCTTGTGACGCGAACGATCGACCATGCCCTGACGGGAAAGGATAACCCCCCACCCGCATACCGGGCAGCGGTGCTGGAGGAGCCTGTGATGGGGGCACCCCATGGAAAGATTACGGGATCAGTATCAGAGGGAATGGAGGAGATATGCCTGAGAGAGAAGCGCGGGACAACTTATGATTTTACTTTATAACTGTATCTCTCATTTCTAATCCTTCCCATATTAGGGCCTCAGAATGTGAGGGCTGAGGTGCAGAGACCCCCTAGTTGTGTATTTTTTTTTTCTTTCCCATTCAAATTGACAACAGGTAAATTTGTGTTTTTATGCTGCAGTTAGAGATAGTGAAGTGCTATATGCCTCGAGACTCAAGAGACTATTGTTCACTCAAGAGATTCCTAGCCATCATCTGGTATTCCTAAATGGCTTCGATTTGTCTCGATGGCCACTGTTCACAATGATAAGCCAGTTACCACTGCCCGTGTCCGTACTTGACAGCTGTAAAATGGATGTGGGTTTTTATTGGTCAAGTGAAGGTGACTGGTTAGCCAATGACGGGTAAGATTCCTCGAGCGAGGGACAACCTAAGACAGGCACAGTCGTGCATTGACCTTCAGAATAGTGGCCTGTGGTCATGTGGTTTTAACAGATGCCTGGCTTTTATATCCGTGTCGGGAATTTGGTCAAGTTTCAGGCTTGCAAAGCAGCTTGATATAAGGAAAATCGTGGACCCAGCAGTTTGACATTGTATTCACTGTATTTTTGACAAAGGAAAATGCCAGTTTTGTGGCATCTTCCAGAACCGACTTAACAACAAACCTTTGGGAAGGAAGGAGAGCTCATTGAATCCTATTACAAAAAAGATTTGACACTATGTCAGTAGTTTGATGTCATGGTATAATACGACCGATTTTACTGGGAGGTTGTACAATTGGGTGTTCTTTGGACAGCAGACCTTCATTCTGCAGGCGTCCTAACTCATCCACTTTGTGTTTTCCTCTGGTTCTCTTCGCTTTTGTTATCATACTCAGTAATCGTTTTGTTGGTTTTGAGATAGCTTTTTGTAGACGCTACGACTTTTGAGTGCTTATGTCTGTTATGTATTATTTCACTGCTTCTCGCGCCTTAACGGTTGTATGCGAGCTGGAGAGGCGCATAGAGTAGGGATTTTGCGGCGCGGAATGCTTTGTGTACTTGTATGCTGCTTAGGGATTCCTTTCCCTTACAACTGTGTCTCCATAGAGTCAGACAAGCCGGCTAACACCAAGTGGTCGGTCTTGCAAATGAGTGATGGAGGGGCACTCACCGACCCGCCAGGCCCTGACTGCTGCGCGCGTTTGCTGTATTTGTGGCCTCTCTGAGGCCAAGAGGGGAAATGTTAGGTAGGATTAACACTCAGGCAAATGTGAGATGGATGTAACACTAAAATGTTAGATAGAAATAGCTCTCAGGCTGAGGTGGCCAGGAGGCCCCAGAGGGGGAAACAGACACGAGGTCTGAGGGAGATAACTGAACCAGTGGAAAAGTACTGAAAGAGCAGTAAAACTTGGAAAAACAGAACAAAGGGGGCCATCTGGTACATAACAAGTTGAGCTAACTGATAGCCAAATAAGGCATGCTCAAACACTGATAAGAGACTGGGGCCAATGACAAACTGTAGAACTGACCATTACCAAATAAGGGAACGGTGCAGGAATAAGGGGGGTATAAGAATAAACATCTTAGAACAAAGGGGTCAGAACGCCTTCTCCAGCCAGACAGATATCTTGCTGTAACCCGATTCTCTCTCGAATAAAGCAGTCTGTTTCTTAGAATCTGACCCGGTGTCTCATTCCTCCGAAACGAACACGGGGACGGTAGAACCGTCTTAACACGCCATTCAATCATGGCTGATGGGCATTTCAACTCCACTTACCAGCGTTCTCCCCGTAGCCCTTAATTCCTCAAGACAACAAGAATCTATCAATTTCTGCCTTGAAGACATTTAGCGTCCCGGCCTCCACTGCACTCTGCGGCAATGAATTCCACAGGCCCACCACCCTCTGGCTGAAGAAATGTCTCCGCATTTCTGTTCTGAATTGACCCCCTCTAATTCTAAGGCTGTGTCCCCGGGTCCTAGTCTCCTCGCCTAATGGAAACAATTTCCTAGCGTCCACCCTTTCCAAGCCATGTATCATCTTGTACGTCTCTATTAAGTCTCCCCTTAATCTTCTAAACTCCAAAGAATACAATCCCAGGATCCTCAGCCGTTCCTCATATGTTAGACCTACCATTCCAGGGATCATCCGTGTGAATCTCCGCTGGACACGTTCCAGTGCCAGTATGTTAGAATTTTGTAACTCCCTGTGAGATTTCCCCATCCCCCTCGCACCCAACCCATCTGAACTCCAGTGAAAACAATCCTAACCTAAACAATCCCCTCATACAACAGTCCCACCATCCCTGGTACCAGGCTGGTAAAGCTTCACTGTACTCCCTTGAGGACACGAGCGTCCTTCCTCGATACACCGATGAGTACAGGCCCCAACCAACTCAACCTCTTTTGATTAGGCAAAGTCTCCATACCTCAGATCAACCCAACTCAAAGTGCTGTGAGCAGACCTCAGGAAGGATATATTGGCCTCGGAAAGAACACAACATAGGTTTACAAGAATGATACCTGGACTTCAGGAGTTAAGTTAAAAATTACACAACACCAGGTTATAGTCCAACAGGTTTATTTGGAAGTACAAGCTTTCAGAGCGCTGCTCCTTCGTCAGGTAGCTAGTGGGGTAGGATCATAGGACACAGAATTTATAGTAAAAGAATAAAGCGTCATACTAATTAGATTCCCGATAATGTGGAAACAGGCCCTACGGCCCCACAAGTCCACACCGACCCACCGAAGAGCAACCCACCCAGGCCCATTCCCCTACATTCACCCCTGACAAATGTATCTAACACTAAGGGCAATTTAGCACGGCCAATTCACCCTAACCTGCACATCTTTGGACTGTGGGAGGAAACTGGAGCACCCGGAGGAAACCCACGCAGACTGTTGCCCGAGGCAGGAATTGAACCTGGGCTCCCTGGCGCTGTGAGGCAGCAGTTCTAATCACTGAGCCACTATTCAGGAGTTACATTGAGGAGAGATGATTCCAAATTAAGCCTGCTTTCTCTCGATCTTCAAGATATGAACTGGAAAAGGCAGGGCAGATAAAGATTAGCTATTAACATTAGTTTGGGGATAGCAAGTTTTGAGCAGATTTGTAGCTCGGGTTGAGGTTCTGGATGTAGGTTTGCTCGCTGAGTTGGAAGGTTTGTTTTCAGATGTTTTGACACCATACTCAGTAACAACTTCAGTGAGCCTCTGGATGAAGCACTGGTGGTATGGCCCACTTTTTATTAATGTGTTTAGGTTTCCTTGGGTTGGTGACGTCATTTCCTGTGGTGATGTCATTTCCGGTTCTTCTTCTTATGGGGTGGTAAGTGGGATCCAAGTCAATGTGCTTGTTGTCAGAGTTCCAGTTGGAATGCCATGCTTCGAGGAATTCCGAAAAGACCCCTCCCTCCGTGACTCCCTCGTCAGGTCCACACCCCCCACCAACCCAACCTCCACTCCCGGCACCTTCCCCTGCAACCGCAAGAAATGCAAAACTTGCGCCCACACCTCCTCCCTTACTTCTCTGCAAGGCCCCAAGGGATCCTTCCATATCCGTCACAAATTCACCTGCACCTCCACACACATCATTTACTGCATCCCTGCACCCGATGTGGCCTCCTCTATATTGGGGAGACAGGCTGCCTACTTGCGGAACGTTTCAGAGAACACCTCTGGGACACCCGGACCAACCAACCCAACCACCCCGTGGCTCAACTCTTCAAATCCCCCTCCCACTCCACCAAGGACATGCAGGTCTTTGGACTCCTCCATCGCCAGACCATAGCAACACGACGGTTGGAGGAAGAGCACCTCATCTTCTGCCTGGGAACCCTCCAACCACAAGGAATGAACTCAGATTTCTCCAGTTTCCTCATTTCCCCTCCCCCAACCTTGTCTTAGTCCCAACCCTCGAACTCAGCACCGCCCTCCTAACCTGCAATTTTCTTCCTGACCTCTCCGCCCCCACCCCACTCCGGCCTATCACCCTCACCTTGACCTCCTTCCACCTATCGCATCTCCATCACCCCTCCCCCAAGTCCCTCCTCCCTACCTTTTATCTTAGCCTGCTGGACACACTCTCCTCATTCCTGATGAAGGGCTTATGCCCGAAACGTCGAATTTCCTATTCCTTGGATGCTGCCTGACCTGCTGCGCTTTTCCAGCAACACATTTTCAACTCTGATCTCCAGCATCTGCAGTCCTCACTTTGTTCTTTGAGGAATTCTTGTGCATGTCTCTGTTTGGCTTGTCCGAGCGTGGATGTGTTGTCCCAGTCGAAGTGGTGTCCTTCCACTTGTGTGTGTAAACATACTACTTGAGAGTGGGACAATACATCCATCCCAGGACAGAGTAGAGGGAGCTTTACTGAACACATAAATAAAAAGCAGGCATAGTCTGAGAATTAGGACCAGACTATTCAGGAGAGATATTAGGGAGCACATCTTCACACAAAGGATGGAAGAGGTGTGGAACTCTCTCCCACAAATGGCAGTGGATGTTAGTTTTAAATCTTGTCACTAAAAAATTAATCAGTTGTTAATTTTATATCTTTTTTACAAAATTTGGATCAAATAATGAAGAAGGACTGGAGGCCTTCCCAGCCCTGTTTCTAGTTCTTATTATAAATCCGAAATTGACTTTTTTTTTGTTACAACAATAAATAAATGATGCAAATGTAAGTCCATTGAGTGGGGTTCGAGGGGCTGAATGGCCTTTCCCTCTCCTTTTGGGGGTTCTCTGAGAGGGTGAAGAGGGGTATCAGAGAGAACGTGAGAAGGTGGAAATGTGGGTGGGGGGGTCGTGAGGTTGGAGTAGAGGAGGCGAGGGACTGAGACGGTAGGTGGAGGAGAGAGAGAGGAGTGGGCTCGGTTGGGTGTGTTGTGCATAGCGACGGGCACTAGGACCCCGCGGCTGCAAGTTGGTTGTTGCGGCTCGGGAAAAAATGAGGTCTGCAGATGCTGGAGATCACAGCTGCAAATGTGTTGCTGGTCAAAGCACAGCAGGTTAGGCAGCATCTCAGGAATAGAGAATTCGACGTTTCGAGCATAAGCCCTTCATCAGGAATAAGAGAGAGAGAGCCAAGCCGGCTGAGATAAAAGGTAGGGAGGAGGGACTAGGGGGAGGGGCGATGGAGGTGGGATAGGTGGAAGGAGGTCAAGGTGAGGGTGATAGGCCGGAGTGGGGTGGGGGCGGAGAGGTCAGGAAGAGGATTGCAGGTTAGGAGGGCGGTGCTGAGTTGAGGGAACCGACTGAGACAAGGTGGGGGGAGGGGAAATGAGGAAGCTGGAGAAATCTGAATTCATACCTTGTGGTTGGAGGGTTCCCAGGCGGAAGATGAGGCGCTCCTCCTCCAGCCGTCGTGTAGTTGTGTTCTGCCGGTGGAGGAGTCCAAGGACCTGCATGTCCTCGGTGGAGTGGGAGGGGGAGTTAAAGTGTTGAGCCACGGGGTGATTGGGTTGGTTGGTTCGGGCGGCCCAGAGGTGTTCTCTGAAGCGTTCCGCAAGTAAGCGGCCTGTCTCACCAATATAGAGGAGGCCACATCGGGTGCAGCGGATGCAATAGATGATGTGTGTGGAGGTACAGGTGAACTTGTGGCGGATATGGAAGGATCCCTTGGGGCCTTGGAGGGAAGTGAGTGTGGAGGTGTGGGCGCAAGTTTTACATTTCCTGCGGTTGCAGGGGAAGGTGCCGGGGGTGGAGGTTGGGTTGGTGGGGGGTGTGGATCTGACAAGGGAGTCACGAAGGGAGTGGTCCTTGCGGAACGCTGATAGGGGAGGGGAGGGAAATATATCCTTGGTGGTGGGGTCCGTTTGGAGGTGGCGGAAATGGCGGCGGATAATACGTTGTATGCGCAGGTTGGTGGGGTGGTAGGTGAGAACCAGTGGGGTTCTGTCTTGGTGGCGGTTGGAGGAGCGGGGCTCAAGGGCGGAGGAGCGGGAAGTGGAGGAGATGCGGTGGAGGGCATCGTCGATCACGTCTGGGGGGAATCTGCGGTCCTTGAAGATGGCCTCCTTCTTCAAGGACCGCAGATTCCCCCCAGACGTGATCGACGATGCCCTCCACCGCATCTCCTCCACTTCCCGCTCCTCCGCCCTTGAGCCCCGCTCCTCCAACCGCCACCAAGACAGAACCCCACTGGTTCTCACCTACCACCCCACCAACCTGCGCATACAACGTATTATCCGCCGCCATTTCCGCCACCTCCAAACGGACCCCACCACCAAGGATATATTTCCCTCCCCTCCCCTATCAGCGTTCCGCAAGGACCACTCCCTTCGTGACTCCCTTGTCAGATCCACACCCCCCACCAACCCAACCTCCACCCCCGGCACCTTCCCCTGCAACCGCAGGAAATGTAAAACTTGCGCCCACACCTCCACACTCACTTCCCTCCAAGGCCCCAAGGGATCCTTCCATATCCGCCACAAGTTCACCTGTACCTCCACACACATCATCTATTGCATCCGCTGCACCCGATGTGGCCTCCTCTATATTGGTGAGACAGGCCGCTTACTTGCGGAACGCTTCAGAGAACACCTCTGGGCCGCCCGAACCAATCAACCCAATCACCCCGTGGCTCAACACTTTAACTCCCCCTCCCACTCCACCGAGGACATGCAGGTCCTTGGACTCCTCCACCGGCAGAACACAACAACACGACGGCTGGAGGAGGAGCGCCTCATCTTCCGCCTGGGAACCCTCCAACCACAAGGTATGAATTCAGATTTCTCCAGCTTCCTCATTTCCCCTCCCCCCACCTTGTCTCAGTCGGTTCCCTCAACTCAGCACCGCCCTCCTAACCTGCAATCCTCTTCCTGACCTCTCCGCCCCCACCCCACTCCGGCCTATCACCCTCACCTTGACCTCCTTCCACCTATCCCACCTCCATCGCCCCTCCCCCTAGTCCCTCCTCCCTACCTTTTATCTCAGCCTGCTTGGCTCTCTCTCTCTTATTCCTGATGAAGGGCTTATGCTCGAAACGTCGAATTCTCTATTCCTGAGATGCTGCCTAACTTGCTTGCTGTTGCGGCTCGGGAGACCGGCGGAGTCCGGACAGTTCACCTGATGTTGGGGGTGGGGGGAGAGACTATCTAAGTGGCACTTCTTCAAGTTGCATTCAGCAGGAAAAATCTCAGTAGTGTCGATAAAGAGAGAATTATAATTAAAATAAAAAGACATCTCGGGAAAATACTCATCTTTGTTGGATTTTAGGTGGGGGTTTGTGTATTTTATGAACGAGGCTCCCCCCCAGCTTTGCAGTGGCAGCGGCCGGGCCATTGGGTTCCCTGCGCCGCGCCCGGGCCAATGGGTTCCCTGCGCCGCTGGGTCCTAGAGAGATCTGCGGTGTACAGGCACTGTGCTGCTGCGCTATATTTCAGTGAGTTATGGCATTCACTGTTCGGGAGGCGACAGTGGAAGACACGGTGTACATCGCTGCACTGATTAAGGTCTGTCTCAGCAGCAAGCCTGCAAAAAGAGGACAGGACAGGACAGGACAGAGAGGCATGCAACTTCACCAGATTTGGGCAAGGGAACAGGAGAGAGGAAAAACTTGCTGGTATCTCCTCTAGCCCCTGGGCTGCAAAATGCTCTGCACTTTTCTTGAAAGAAATGCAGGACTTGGGTGATTCAAAGTGTGCACAGGCCTGTGGCGTGGTGAACTGTGCGCAGTGGGTCTATTCATCTGAAAAGTTACTGGACTGTACAGAAGGAGGGTGGACAATGCTAAGATACTTGCTTTTAGTATCACCTGATGAAGGAGCCTCTCTAGGAAAGCTAGTGTGCTTCCAATTAAACCTGTTGGACTATAACCTGGTGTTGTATGATTTTTAATTGTGTTTTTAGTTACTGAGACACTAAACACAGGAGCCAAGGCGTTTAGGATGGGGCTGTATGTTTTCCAGAGAGCTGAGGGTTGTGAGGTTTACAGGCAGGGATAAACTTTTTCCCCCATGTCAGTAAAGTGGGCACAGTTTGATGTAGCAGGCAGTTTTTTTTCCCCTTGGAAAAAAAGATTAGTTACAGAGTGGAAACAGGGCCTTCGGCCCAACAAGTCCACACCGACCCGCCGACCACCCAGACCCATTCCCCTACATTCACCCCTTCACCTAACACTACGGGCAGTTTAGCGTGGCCAATTCACCCTAACCTGCACATGGTGGGAGGAAACCGGAGCAGCAGGAGGAAACCCACGCAGACACGGGGAGAATGTGCAAACTCCACGCAGACAGTCACCCGAGGCTGGAATCGAACCCAGGTCCCTGGTGCTGTGAGGCAACAGTGCTAGCCACCATGCTACCCACGGGGTTTATGGGGTGGGTTTGAGGGAAATGTTTTTCACCCAGAGCCATGGAGATGTACAGCATGGAAACACACCTTCCGGCCACGCTGACCAGATGTCCTAAATTAATCTAGCCCCTTTTACCAGCATTTGGTCACTTTAAACCCTTCCTATTCATGTACCCTTTTAAATGTTAGCTCTGATAAGGAGGTGCCTGGATTGGGATGGACCAAGTTAAAAATCACACAACACCAGGTTATAGTCCAACAGGTTTATTTGAAAGCACTAGCTTTCGGAGCGCTGCTCCTCTGTCAGGTAGCGAGTGGGGCAGGATCATAGGACACAGAATTTATAGCAAAAATTTCACAGTGTCCTACAACTGATGCGATACATTGAACAAACCGAGGTTGCTGTTAAGTCTTTCATCTTTCAGAATGGGTTGTAAGTTTTGATGCCTTAATATGTAAATCCCAGAAATGCTTTCAAGTCACATTCTCGAGATAACTTAAGGTTTTGTTTAAAAAAAAAGGTGACAACTCAGCTCCGACAGTGCATTGAAGGTGTGAGGTTAGAGTCTGTCTGTATTCCAGTCTTGAGTCAGACTGGTTCGATTTCCAAAAGCAAGAATTTACAAATGGTCACATGGATCATCTTCCTGCAGATTGTGTGCTTTTTGAGCAAAATAGAAGATGATCTGCAAAATATAATTCTGCAAATGCAAATTCACCTCCTAGACTTATGTGTGTGTGGATGCATGTGTGTGAACGTGCTTGGTAGAATGCGTGCGTGACTGTAGCGGAGTATAAGCCTGTGAGAGAGTGTGTGCGGGGGTGTGAGTGCGGGGGTTGTATGTTTGTCTGAGATACAGCATATGTATGAGAGAGAGTCTGCATGGGTGTGTGAGTATGGAAGTGTGTGTGTGTATGTATGAGTGTGAGAGAGTGTATAATGTGTCACACCTGTAGTGTGACATGAACCCAAGGTCCCAGTTGAGGCCATTCTCATAGCTACCAAACTTGACTATCAGCTCCTGCTCGGAGGCGTTGTTACCTATCCCAAAGAGCACTTGAAGGACGGTCACCCGAAGATCCAAGGCCGAATGTGCTTGACTGCTGAAGAGATCCCCGACTGTTCCCCAGTCTGGCAGTGTCCATTCATCTATTTCTGGATTGGAGGTGCTGGAAAAGCACAGCAGTTCAGGCAGCATCCGAGGAGCAGTAAAATCGACGTTTCAGACAAAAGCCCTTCATCAGGAATACAGGATCCATTTATCTATTGTCGTAGCATCTGATGGTCTCACCAATGTACCATGCCTCGGGGCGGCACGGTGGCACAGTGGTTAGCACTGCTGCCTCACAGCGCCAGAGACCCGGGTTCAATTCCCGCCTTGGGCGACTGACTGTGTGGAGTTTGCACGTTCTCCCCGTGTCTGCGTGGGTTTCCTCCGGGTGCTCTGGTTTCCTCCCACAGTCCAAAGATGTGCGGGCCAGGTGAATTGGCCATGCTAAATTGCCCGTAGTGTTAGGTAAGGGGTAAACGTAGGGGTATGGGTGGGTTGCGGGTCGGTGTGGACTTGTTGGGCCGAAGGACCTGTTTCCACACTGTAAGTATTCCTTTCCTGTAGCGTATGAGATAGACAATGTTGGCTGAGCCACATGAATACCTGCCACGCACCATCTAAGCTAGTTTTCCTAAACAAACCAGTTGGTCTGTAATTTGGTGTTGGGTGATTTTTAATTTTTTAAATGTTGTAATTGTATCAGCCTCTACTACTTCCCCCGGCAGCTCATTCCATACACGTACCACCCTCTGCGTGAAAAAGTTGTCCTTTAGGTCATTTTAAATCTTTCTCCTCTCCCCCTAAACCTATGCCCCTCTAGCTTTGGACTCCTCTACTTTGGGGGGAAAAATGACCTTCTCTATTCACCCTATCCAATCCCCTCATGATTTTATAAACCTCTATAAGGTCACCCCTCAGCCTCTGATGCTCCGGGGACTGGCCATTCAAAGAACAACGAAAATTTACAGCCCAGGTACAGGCCCTTCGGCCCTCCAAGCCTGAACTGATCCAAATGTATGTCTAAACCTGTCGCCCAATTCCTAAGCATCTGTATCCCTCTGCTCCCCACCTACTCCTGCATCTGTCCAGACGCATCTTAAATGAGTCTACCATGCCTGTCTCTACCACCTCTGCTGGCAACGCGTTCCAAACACCCACCACCCTCTGTGTGAAGTATTTACCGCGTGTATCGCCCTTAAACTTTCCACCTCTCACCTTGAAAGCGTGACCTCTCGTTATTGAATCATTTACCCTGGGGAAAAAGCTTATCTCCATCCACCCAGTCTATCCCCCTCATGATTTTGTAAACCTCAGTCAGGTCCCCCCTCAATCTCCTTTTTTCTAATGAAAACAAACCTAACCTACTCAACCTCTCTTCACAGCGAGCACCTTCCAGACCAGGCAACATCCTCGTAAACCTTTTCTGCACCCTCTCCAAATACTCAAACCCTCCAATCCTGGCAACATCCTTGTGAATCTTTTCTGTATGTTTTCAAGTTTCAGAATATCTTTCCTGTAGCAGGGAGACCAGAATTGAATGCAGTATTGCAAAAGTGACCGAACCAATGTCCTGTACAGTTGCAACATGACCTCCCGACTCCTGTACTCAATGTATTGACCATAAAAGAACGCTACCTTCACTACCCTGTTTACCTGTGACCACTCTTTCAAGGTGGGAGTCTGGAACTCACTGCCTATAAGGGCGGTTGAGACAGAAACCCTCAAGTCATTGAAAAGTTATTTACATGTGGACTTGAAGGCGATGGGTCAGTTTCTGGACAATGGAATTAGAATGGCGTGCTTGATGATTGGTATGGATATGATGGGCCGAAGGGCCGCTTTCAGTGTTGTAAACACTCTATCACTCTGCACCCCATCCCCAAATCGCTACCCATTTGCCCCACTCTTCACTCCCCACTCCCTGAACAGTTTCCTCTTTGGAGGGTGGGACATCTCACATCATTTCATTTGGGTTTTCTGTTTGTTTTAGGAACTGGCTGAAAATGAAAACCTTTCGGAACAGGTCACGCAGGCTGAAGAAGGTGAGACACTGACTTGATACAATGAGATCTTGCCAACTTCATTCATATCTCCCTCCCTCCCTATCTCTCTCTTTCTCACACACACACACACAACATACTCACTAGACACACTCAGTCTTGTGTGCACACACACTCGCACAGACATGATTAGAGTGGTGCTGGAAAAGCACAGCAGGTCAGGCAGCATCCGAGGAAGGTTGGAACTGGGGTAAGGTGGCGGGGGGGAGGGGAAATGAGGAAACTGCTGAAGTCCACATTGATTCCCTGAGGTTGGAAGAGTTTTGAGGTGGAAGATGAAGGGTTATTCCTCCAGGCATCGGGTGGTGAGGGTGCAGTGGTGGAAGAGACCCTGGACCTGCATGTCCTTGGCAGAGTGGGAGGGGGAGTTGAAACGTTGGGCCACAGGGCGGTGGGGATAGGGGTGGGGAGGGTTTGGACCCCATCACTAGGGATATATTTCCCTCTCCACCTCTATCCACTTTCCACAAAGACCGTTCCCTCCGTGACTACCTGGTCAGGTCCACGCTCCCCAACAACCCACCCTCCCATCCTGGCACCTTCCCCTGCCACCACAGGAATTGCAAAACCTGTGCCCACACCTCCCCTCCCTCACCTCCATCCAAGGCCCTAAAGGAGTCTTCCCGTTCCATCAAACTTTCACCTGCACCTCCACACGTCATTTATTTAAACAATCCTTGGATAAGCACATGGATGATGAATGGGATAGTGTAGGGGGGAACAAGCTGAGAATAGTTCACAGGTGCAACATCGAGGGCGGAAGGGTCTGTTCTGCGCCGTACTGTTCGATGTTCTATTGTATCCAATGCTCCCGATGCGGTCTCCTCCACATTGGGGAGACTGGGCGCCTTCTCGCAGAGCACTTTAGGGAACATCTCCGGGACACCCGCACCAATCAACCCCACCGCCCCCTGGCCCAACATTTCAACTCCCCCTCCCACTCTGCCGAGGACATGGAGGTCCTGAGCCTCCTCTATCACCACTCCCTCACCACCAGACGCCTCACACACACGTTTTCTCTTGTCCAACTGATTCATACATACAAATGGTGGCATTTCTATCTTTTTTCTTTTCTAGTTATGTTTTTCCTAAGAATTTGTGCCAAAGAATCTGTGCCTAGATGCTTTTGTAACTAAGGTGGTGTCTCAGTGGTGACTTGTAAACGTTTCACTGTCTTCATCTACGGACTCAAGCACTTGCACACACTCAGTCACACACACACACTCACACACACACACACAAACGGTCACACACACACACACACAAACTTCACACAGACACACGTGTTTTGACATGTAGACTCTTAACCTCTCACACACAGTCTCTCACTCTCTCACACACACAGTCTCTCTCTGTCTCTCTCACACAGATAGACAGACAGACACTGTCTCTCTCTCTCACACACACACACACACACACACACACACACACACTGTCTCTGTCTCTCTCGCACACACACACTTTTGAAAACACACTGTCCCACACACAGACTCATTTATACACACTCTCTCACTCACATAGAACACACACACAGACACACAGATGCACAACCAGAGTTTCTGGAAGGTGGGGCACTTTGAGAACATGAACATTCTGTCCTGATGTCCCACAGGTCTGATACGGGATGGATTCACAGAAGGTCCCTATTACAAAAGTCTTGTGGCAGAGGTTCCAGCAGATCAGGCGTGTCGAGGTAATCGCTGGTGGGCCCCAGTCTCTCTCTGTCTCTGTCTCTGTCTCTTTCTTTGTCTCTCGCCGCTGTATTTCCAGCATTGGGCCAAATGTCAGGAAATCTCCTCCCTCAAGGCTGGTCCAGCAACCTCCATCCTCCTGCAGATTCACCTCACCCAACACTCTGCTGTCCCCACCCTCTACCCCACACCCCTCCCACCCACCCCGACACCCCCACCACCCCACCCCAGTCCCTGTTGTCCTTGCCCCTCGGCTGCTCCCTATCCAGACTCTGCTTTACACGTCTCGTCATGCAGTTTAAACCCCTCCATCTTCAAAACCCCCTCCATAACTCTGGAACCTCCTCCAGTTTGCAAACCCCACCCTAACTCTATAACCCACTCCAGCTCTCAACCCCCTCCCCCCCCATTTCCAGAACTCGATCGAGGTCCCAAACCCCCTCCCTATCCCTATCACCCCCTCCAGCCCCTACACCCCCTCCCTATCTCTGTCACCCCCTCCAGCCCCCTACCCACCCCCCCATCTATGTCTCCTCCTCCAGCCCCAATATTCCTTCCCTTCTCCCTAACTCTCTCACTTCCTCCGAGATCTCTTCTTCCCCCCCAATCCCGGCCTCTTGACCATCCCCAGCCTCTCATCGCCCCACCACCGGAGGTCATGCCTTTGGATGTCTGAGTGAGCGTGGTAACTCCCTCCCTAAACCTCTCCATCTCTCTGTCTCTCTGTCTCTCTCTGTCTCTCTCTTTCTCTCTGTCTCTCTCTTTCTCTCTGTCTCTCTCTTTCTCTCTCTCTTCTGTCTTGCTCTCTCTGTCTCTTTCTTTCTGTCTCTCACTCTCTGTCTCTCAGTCTCTCTGTCGCGCGCTCTCTCTGTCTCTCTCTCTGTCTCTTTCTCTGTCTGCCTGCCTCTCTCTCAGTCCCTCTCTTTCTCTCTGTCTCTGTGTCTCTCTCTCTCTGTATCTCTCTTTATCTCTGTCTCTCTGTCTCAATCTGTCTGTCTCTTTTTCTCTCTGTCTGCCTCTCTCTATCTCTCTCTCTCTGTCACTCTCTCTCGCTGTTTCTCTATCTCTCTCTCTGTGTCTCTGTCTCTCTCTCACTCTCTCTCTGTCTGTCTCTCTCTCTGCCTCTCTCTCTGTTCCTCTCTTTCTTTCTCTCTGACCCTGGCTTCTCTGTCTGTAGGACACACTGTTGTGGGCTTTGCCTTATACTTCCCCAGCTACGGGATGTGGAAGGGAAGAGCCATTTACCTGGAAGATCTGTACGTCATGAAGGGTTTTCATGGTGAGTCTCGCCCACAGCACATGCAGCCTTCACACAGCCAGTGTCGTTCACATCCGGCTGTGTCACGGTAAACAGAAACCATCTTCCCTACACCCCAATCCCTAACTCTGTCACCCCCTCTGTCCCCTACACCTCCTCCCTATCCCTGTCACCCCCTCTGCCCCCTACACCTCCTCCCTATCCCTGTCACCCCCTCTGCCCCCTACACCTCCTCCCTATCCCTGTCACCCCCTCCAGCCCCCTACACCCCCTCCCTATCCCTGTCACCCCCTCCAGCCCCTACACCCCCTCCCTATCTCTGTTATCCCCTCCAGATCTTGCACCCCCTCCCTCTCTCTGTCACCCCCTCAAGCCCCTACACCCCCTCCCTACCTCTGTTAGCCCCTCCAGCCCCTGCACCCTCTCCCTCTCTCTGTCACTCCCTACAGCCCCTACACCCCTCCCTCTCTCTGTCACCCCCTCCAGCTCCCTACACCCCCTCCCTATCCCTGTCACCCCCTCCAGCCTCCTACACCCCCTCCCTATCTCTGTTACCCCTTCCAGCCCCTACACCCCCTCCCTATCCCTGTCACCCCTTCCAGCCCCCTACACCCCCTCCCTATCCCTGTCACCCCCTCCAGCCCCCTACACCTCCTCCCTATCTCTGTCACCCCCTCCAGCCCCTACACCTGCTCCCTATCTCTGTCACCCCTTCCAGCCCCTACACCCCCTCCCTATCCCTGTCACCCCCTCCAGCCCCTACACCCCCTCCCTATCTCTGTCACTCCCTCCAGCCCCTACACCCCCTCCCTATCCCTGTCACCCCCTCCAGCCCCTACACCCCCTCCCTATCTCTGTCACCCCCTCCAGCCCCTACACCCCCTTCCTATCTCTGTCACCCCCTCCAGCCCCTACACCCCCTCCCTATCCCTGTCACCCCCTCCAGCCCCTACACCCGCTCCCTATCTCTGTCACCCCTTCCAGCCCCCTACACCCCCTCCCTATCCCTGTCACACCCTCCAGCCCCTACACCCCCTCCCTATCTCTGTCACTCCCTCCAGCCCCTACACCCCCTCCCTATCTCTGTCACCCCCTCCAGCCCCTACACCCCTCCCTATCTCTGTCAGCCCCTCCAGCCCCCACACCCCCTCCCTATCCCTGTCACCCCCTCCAGCCCCCTACACCCCCTCCCTATCCCTGTCACCCCCTCCAGCCCCCTACACCCCCTCCCTATCCCTGTCACCCCCTCCAGCCCCCTACACCCCCTCCCTATCCCTGTCACCCCCTCCAGCCCCCTACACCCCCTCCCTATCCCTGTCACCCCCTCCAGCCCCTACACCCCCTCCCTATCACTGTCACCCCCAGCATTTACTAATCCAGTGTATTTTCCATCTCCTGATTTCCGTTTGAGGATTTTCTTCCTTAACCCTGTACAATGTGCTAAATATTGATCTGAATGTCCATTTTCGTTCACCTGCCCGTGGTACCTTCCCACGTGGCCAGGGCACAAATTTTATCTCATGAATCTCTTGTCGTTTTATGTTTTGTGATGTCGATCTCCACCCCTGTTTTTTTATTTCAGACCGAGGAATTGGTGATGCACTTCTGCAGAGAGAGTGACGGAGGTAACAAAGGAACAGTTTGTGGGTTATTTACTGCAGTTAGGATCTGCTTTACCCTGTATCTAACCCCGTGCTGTCCCTGTCTCTGGGAGTGTTTGATGGGGGACAGTGTAGAGGGAGCTTTACTTTGTATCTAACCCCGTGCTGTCCCTGTCCCTGGGAGTGTTTGATGGGGGGACAGTGTAGAGGGAGCTTTACTCTGTATCTAACCCTGTGCTGTCCCTGTCCTGGGAGTGTTTAATGCGGGACAGTGTAGAGGGAGCTTTCCTCTGTATTTAACCCCGTGCTGTCCCTGTCCTGGGATGGGGGGACAGTGTAGAGGGAACTTTACTCTGTATCTAACCCCGTGCTGTCCCTGTCTCTGGGAGTGTTTGATGGGGGGACAGTGTAGAGGGAACTTTACTCTGTATCTAACCCCGTGCTGTCCCTGTCTTGGGAGTGTTAAATGGGGGACAGTGTAGAGGGAGCTTTCCTCTGTATTTAACCCCGTGCTGTTCCTGTCCTGGGATGGGGGGACAGTGTAGAGGGAACTTTACTCTGTATCCAACCCCGTGCTGTCCCTGTCCCTGGGAGTGTTTGATGGGGGACAGTGTAGAGGGAGCTTTACTCTGTATCTAACCCCGTGCTGTCCCTGTCCCTAAGAGTGTTTGATGGGGGGACAGTATAGAGGGAGCTTTACTCTGTATCTAACCACGTGCTGTCCCTGTCCCTGGGACTGTTTCATGGGGGACATTGTAGAGGGAGCTTTACTCTGTATCTAACCCCATGTTGTCCCTGTTCTGGGAGGGTTTGATGGGGGACAGTATAGAGGGAGCTTTACTCTGTATCTAACCCCGTGTTGTCCCTGTCCTGGGAGGGTTTGATGGGGCGACAGTGTAGAGGGAGCTTTACTCTGTATCTAACCCCGTGCTGACCCTGTCCTGGGAGTGTTTGATGGGAGCACAGTGTAGAGGGAGCTTTACTCTGTATCTAACCCCGTGCTGTCCCTGGGAGTGTTTGATGGGGGGACAGTGTAGAGGGAGCTTTACTCTGTATCTAACCCCATGCTGTCCCTGTCCCTGGTTGTTTGATTGGGGACAGTGTAGAGGGAGCTTTACTGGAGTAATCATGATAGCCATAGAGATGTACAACACAGAAACAGACCCTCCAACTCAACTCATCCATGCCAACCAGATATCCTAATTAATCCAGTCCCATTTGCCAGCACTTGGCCCATAACCCTCCAAACCCTTCCTATTCATGTTCCCATCCAGATGCCTCTTAAATGCTGTAATTGTACCAGCCTCCACCACTTCCTCTGGCAGCTCATTCCACACACACGTACCACCCTCTGTGTGAAAAAGTTGCCCCTTAGGTCTCTTTTATATCTTTCCCCTCTCACCCTAAACCTATGCCCCTCTAGTTCTGGACTCCCCCCACCCCAGGAAAAAGACTTTGTCTATTTATCTTATCCATGCCCCTCATAATTTTGTAACCCCTCAGCCTCCGACGCTCCAGGGAAAACAACCCCAGCCTGTTCAGCCTCTCCCTGTAGCTCAAATCCACCAACTCGAACAACATCCTTGTAAATCTTTTCTGAACCCTTTCAGGTTTCACAACATCTTTCCGATAGGAAGGAGACCAGAATTGCACACAATATTCCAACAGTGGCCTAACCAATGTCCTGTACAACCTACTCCTGATTCGCCTTTCCAAAATGCAGCGCCTCACATTTATCTGAATTAAACTCCATCTGCCACTCCTCTGCCCACCTGATCAAAAGAGAGACCTTGGAGTGCAGGTTCGTAGCTCCTTGAAAGTGGAGATGCAGGAAGATAGGATAGTGAAGGCAGCGTTTGGTATGCTTTCCTTTATTGGTCAGAGTATTGAGTACAGGAGTTGGGAGGTCATGTTGCAGCTGTACAGGTCATTGGTTAGGCCACTGTTGGAATATTGCGTGCAATTCTGGTCTCCTTCCGATCGGAAAGATGTTGTGAAACTTGAAAGGGGTCAGAAAAGACTTACAAGGATGTTGCCAGGGTTGGAGGGTTTGAGCTACAGGGAGAGGCTGAACAGGCTGGGGCTGTTTTCCCTGGAGCGTCGGAGGCTAAGGGGTGACCTTATAGAGGTTTATAAAATCATGAGGGGCATGGATAGGGTAAATAGACAAAGTCTTTTCCCTGGGGTGGGGAAGTCCAGAACTAGAGGGGTATAGGTTTAGGGTGAGAGGGGAAAGATATAAAAGAGACCTAAGGGGCAACTTTTTCAAGCAGAGCATTCCCCGTGAACAGGTGAAATCCCAGCCTGGCCTTGGAGAATAGGGAATCCTTATGTAAACATGTATGGAATGAGCTGCCAGAGGAAGTGGTGGAGGCTGGTACAATTGCAACATTTAAGAGGCATTTGGATGGGTATATGAACAGGAAGGATGTGGAGGGATATGGGCCGGGTGCTGGCAGGTGGGATTGGATTGGGTTGGCATGGTCAGGTTGGACTTGAGAATCTGTTTCCATGATGTACATCTCTATGACTCTAAGATCCTGGTGCACTCAGAGGTAACTTTCTTCGCTGTCCACAACACCTCCAATGTTGGTGTCATCTGCAAACTTACTTAACTGTGCTTCCCGAGTTCACATCCAAAATCATTTACGTCAATGATGAAAAGCAGTGGACCCAGCACCAATCTCTGTGGCACTCCAGTGGCCACCAGCCTCCAGTCGATAGGTTTCCTGAATCCACAGTCCCTTATTTAACCGTGTGAGTTGTGTGCATTCTCACAGATCGCGATACAGAACAAATGCTCCCTGGTGAACTTTGTTGTCCGTAATAACAACTTTCCAAGCATTGACTTCTACCAGGCGAAGGGGGCCGTGGATCTGACCAAGTCGGAAGGTTGGCATCTCTTCAGGTTTGAGCAGGAACAGCTGGAAAAGCTAGCAGGAGGAAAGGGGCAGAATGTCCCGGCCTCTCCCTCTCCGTAAACAGGGAGAGCACAGAGAATTCCCCGTGAACAGGAGAAATCCCACCCTGGCCTTGGAAAATGGGGAATCCTTATGTAAACATGTCACGCTACAGTTATAGCCTCCCACCAGTGTGTGGCGCTACAGGAGGCTGACCACCTGCCCAATCAGAGAGAAACTTTCACTGAAGTAACTCCGGTGTAGAGTCCGTCCTTAACATCCATAATAACCTGTTAGCCTCATTTCTGTTAGCCTTACAAATAAACTCAGAGACTGTTTTCAACTGAAGCTGATTTTCATTAACGCTTGAGTTGTTTCGTCTCGAGAGAGAGGGGAGGGTGGTGTCCCTGCCTCTCGATATTTCCCACCCACAATAGGACACTGGGGGCTGACGGAGCCGTGAGCACCCTTGCGATCCCAGAACTCCTCAGCGAGAGATCGTCTTCAGAAGGTGCATGACGTGGAGGCTAAAACAATGCAGCCCATCACAGGTCAATGTCACAGCTTTGTGAAAATATATTCTCGATTGGTCACGCTGTTGGGAAAGACAAAAGCATCAGTAAACAAATACCGGGCTTGGTAGCAGTCTTCCACACCCAGTGAACTAATCTTTCACAAAATGCCAGCAATTGATCTCTCCTGCCTACAGTCCAACTCCCTCAGACCTTGGCTCCATCTGGCTCCCACAGCTTGCAATGCATCTTCCTCTACCAAAGATCCATTTCGCCCCCCTCCCTCAACTCCAAACCGTCTCCCTCACCTCCAATCGATCTCCTAGAGATTCCAACGCATCTCGTTCAACCTGCGATCCATGAGGGGCATGGACAGGGTGAATAGACAAGCTTTTTTTTCCCTGGGGTGGGGGAGTACAGAACTAGAGGGGCATAGGTTCAGGGTGAGAGGGGAAAGATATAAAAGAGACCTAAGGGGCAACTTTTTCACGCAAGGGGTGGTACGTGTATGGAATGAGCTGCCAGAGGATGTGGTGGAGGCTGGTACAATTGTAACATTTAAAAGGCATGAGGTTGGGGACATGAATAGGAAGGGTTTGGAGGGATATTGGCCAAGTGGAAGTAGATTGTGTTGGGAAATGATTAGATTAGATTCCCTACAGTGTGGAAACAGGCCCTTCAGCCCAACAAGTCCACACCGACCCTCCGACGAGTAACTCACCCAGGCCCATTTCCCCTCTGACTAACGCACCTAACAGTACAGGCAATTTAGCATGGCCAATTCACGTGACCTGCACAACTTTGGACTGTGGGAGGGAGTACCCACAGAAAATCCACAGACACGGGGAGAATGTGCAAACTCCACACAGATAGTCACCCAAGGCTGGAATCGAATCTGGGACCGAATGTGGAGGGCTCGATTGTAACACAGGACTAGATAGTAATCCAGTCCCATTTGCCAGCACGTGGCCCATATCCCTCCAAACCCTTTCTATTCATGTCCCCATCCAGAAGCCTTTTAAATGCTGTCATTGTACCAGCCTCCTCCATTTCCTCTGGCAACTCATTCCATACACGTACCACTCTCTGCGTGAAAAAATTGCCCCTTAGGTCCCTTTGCCCTCTAGTTCTGGACTCCGCCACTCCAGGGAAAAGACCTTGTCCATTTACCCTATCCATGCCCTTCATGATTTTATAAACTTCTATAAGGTCACCCCTCAACCTCCTATGCTCCAGGGAAAACAACTCCAGGCTATCCAGCCTCTCCTTATAACCCATACCCTGTGTTCCTGACACCCTCCAGATTAATCTCATCTGAACCCTCTCCAGATTAAAAATCTCCTTCCTGTAACAGGGCGACCAGAACAGGACACAGTTCTCCAGACGAAGCCTCACCAATGTCCTGTACAACCCCAACATGGTGTCCCAACTCCTGTACTCAAAGGTCTGACCAATGAAGGCAAGCATGTTAAACACCTTCTACACTGCAATCCTACACTCCACCCCCATGTACACCCTCACCCACAACATGACCTGCACCTCACCCACCCTCCCATTCACTTCCATCTTGACAAAGAGTCCCTGCCCACTCAGTCCTTTCTCCCTTCACACTCAGGGACAAAGGGTCAGAGCTGTGAGGGATTACGTTTCTATAGCGCCGGGCACTCTGGGAAGTCACCCTTTAGAAGGGTCAGCATAGTAAGCTCCCATGCACAGAGCTGTGACAATTCTCGGATTATCTCTTCTGGGGCAGGAACTTAGCCAAGGATATGCCGGAGAGGTCAGACCCTGTGCCATGGCTCCTTGCTTTGGAATGGCAGCTGGGCAGGGAGCCATTTTAATCCACATGCGAGAGTCCCATCCTGAAAGACAATACTCCCACAGTGCCCACTCCCTCGGTGCTGACCCTCCAACAGTGCCTGCTCCCTCAGCATTTACCCTCCCACAGTGCCCACTCCCTCAGCACTGACCCTCCCATAGTGTCCACTCCCTCAGCATTGACCCTCTCAAAGTGCCCACTCTCTTGGCACTGACCCTCCAACAGTGCCTGCCCCCTCAGCGCTAACCCTTCAACAGTGCCCACTCCCTCAGCGCGGACCCTCCCATTGTGCCCTCATCCTCAGCACTGACCCTCACACAGTGCCTACTCCCTCAGCACTGACCCTCCCACAGTGCCCACTCCCTCAGCACTGACTCTCCTACAGTGCCTACTCCCTCAGCACTAACCCTCCCACAGTGCCTACTCCCTCAGCACTGACTCTCCTACAGTGCCTACTCCCTCAGCATTGACCCTCCCATAGTGCCTGCTCCCTCAGCACTGACCCTCCCACAGTGCCTACTCCCTCAGCACTGACCCTCCCACAGTGCCCACTCCCTCAGCACTGACTCTCCTACAGTGCCTACTCCCTCAGCACGGACCCTCCCATAGTGCCCACTCCCTCAGCACTGACCCTCCCATAGTGCCTGCTCCCTCAGCACTGACCCTCCCATAGTGCCTGCTCCCTCAGCACTGACCCTCCCACAGTGCCTACTCCCTCAGCACTGACCCTCCCACAGTGCCCACTCCCTCAGCACTGACTCTCCTACAGTGCCTACTCCCTCAGCACTGACCCTCCCACAGTGCCTGCTCACTCTGCGGTGACCCTCCAACAGTGGATAGCACCAAAGGAGGTTGTAGGTTACAGAGGGACACAGATAAGCTGCAGAGCTGGGCTCAGAGGTGGCAAATGGGTTTAATGAGTAAAAGTGTGAGGTGATTCACTTTGGAAGGAGTAACAGGAATGCTGAGTCCTGGGCCAATGGTAAGATTCTTGGTAGTGTAGATGAGCAGAGGTATCTCAGTGTCCATACATAGATCCTTGAAAGTTGCCACCCAGGTTGACAGGGTGGTTAAGAAGGCATACGGTGTGTTAGCTTTTATTGGCAGAGCGATTGAGTTTCGGAACCATGAGGTCATGCTGTAGCTGTACAAAACTCTGGTGCAGCCGCACTTGGAGTACTGTGTACAGTTCTGATCTCCGCATTATAGGAAGGATGTGGGAGCTTTGGAAAGGGTTCAGAGGAGATTTACCAGGATGTTGCCTGGTATGGAGGCTTACGAGGAAAGGCTGAGGGAACTGAGGCTGTTTTCATTCGAGAAGAAGGTTGAGAGGTGACTTAATTGAGAGATATAAGACAATCAGAGGGTTAGATAGGGTGGACAGTGAGAGCCCTTTTCCTCGGATGGTGATGGCTAACACGAGCTTTAAGTTGAGGGGTGACAGATATAGGACAGATTACAGAGGTAGTTTCATTACTCAGAGATTGGTAGGGGTGTGGAACAGCCTGCCTGCAACAGTAGCAGATTCACCAACTTTAAGGCTATTTAAGTGGTCATTGGATACACATATGGATAAAAATAGAATAATGTAGGTTAGATGGGTTCATAGGTTGGTGCAACATCGAGGTCCAAAGGGCTGGGACTGTGCTGTAATGTTCTATGACAGTGCCCACTCCCTCAGCACTGACCCTCCGAGTGCCCACTCCCTCAGCACTGACCCTCTGAGAGTGCACACTTATTCAGAGCTGACCCTCCGACAATGCCCACTCCCTCAGTGCTGACCCTCCGACAGTGCCCACTCCCTCAGTGCTGACCCTCTGGCAGTGCCCACTCCCTCAGCATTGATCCTCCGACAGTGCCTGCTCCCTCAGCACTGACCCTCCGACAGTGCCTGCTCCCTCAGCACTGACCCTCCGACAGTGCCCGTTCCCTCAGTGCTGACCCTCCGACAGTTCCCGCTCCCTCAGCACTGACCCTTTGACAGTATCTGCTCCCTCAGCACTGACCATCTGACAGTATCCGCTCCCTCAGCACTGACCTCTGACAGTGCGGCACTCCCTCAGCACTGACCCTCTGACAGTGCCCACTCCCACAGCACTGACCCTCCGACAGTGCCCATTCCCTCAGCACTGACCCTCCGACAGTGCCCACTCCCTCAGCACTGACCCTCTGACAGTGCCCACTCCCACAGCCCTGACCCTCTGACAGTGCCCATTCCCTCAGCACTGACCCTCCGACAGTGCCCACTCCCTCAGCACTGACCCTCCGACAGTGCCCACTACCTCAGCACTGACCCTCTGACAGTGCTCACTCCCTCAGCACTGACCCTCCGACAGTGCCCATTCCCTCAGCACTGACCCTCCGACAGTGCCCACTCCCTCAGCACTGACGCTCCGACAGTGCCCACTCCCTCAGCACTGACCCTCCGACAGTGCCCATTCCCTCAGCACTGACCCTCCGACATTGCCCATTCCCTCAGCACTGACCCTCCGACAGTGCCCATTCCCTCAGCACTGACCCTCCGACAGTGCCCACTCCCTCAGCACTGACCCTCCGACAGTGCCCACTACCTCAGCACTGACCCTCTGACAGTGCTCACTCTTCAGCACTGACCCTCCGACAGTGCCCACTCCCTCAGCACTGACGCTCCGACAGTGCCCACTCCCTCAGCACTGACGCTCCGACAGTGCCCACTCCCTCAGCACTGACCCTCCGACAGTGCCCATTCCCTCAGCACTGACCCTCCGACATTGCCCATTCCCTCAGCACTGACCCTCCGACAGTGCCCATTCCCTCAGCACTGACCCTCCGACAGTGCCCGCTCCCTCAGCACTGACCCTTTGACAGTATCCACTCCCTCAGCACTGACCATCTGACAGTATCCGCTCACTCAGCACTTACCCTCTGACAGTGCGGCACTCCCTCAGCACTGACCCTCCGACAGTGCCCATTCCCTCAGCACTGATCCTCCGACAGTGCCCACTCCCTCAGCACTGACCCTCTGACAGTGCCCACTCCCTCAGCACTGACTCTCCGACAGTGCCCACTCCCTCAGCACTGACCCCCCGACAGTGCCCACTCCCTCAGCACTGACCCCCCGACAGTGCCCACTCCCACAGCCCTGACCCTCCGACAGTGTCCATTCCCTCAGCACTGACCCTCCCACAGTGCCCTTTCCCTCAGCACTGACCCTCCGACAGTGCCTGCTCCCTCAGCACTGACCCTCCGACAGTGCCCCTTCCCACAGCACTGACCCTCCGACAGTGCCCACTCCCTCAGCACTGACCCTCCGACAGTGCCCACTCCTTCAGCACTGACCCTCCGACAGTGCCCATTCCCTCAGCACTGACCCTCCGACAGTGCCCACTCACTCAGCACTGACCCTCTGACAGTGCCCACTCCCTCAGCACTGACTCTCCGACAGTGCCCACTCCCTCAGCACTGACCCTCTGACAGTGCCCACTCCCTCAGCACTGACCCCCCCGACAGTGCCCACTCTAACAGCCCTGACCCTCCGACAGTACCCATTCACTCAGCACTGACCCTCCCACAGTGCCCATTCCCTCAGCACTGACCCTCTGACAGTGCCCACTCCCACAGCCCTGACCCTCCGACAGTGCCCACTCCCTCAGCACTGACCCTCTGACAGTGCCCACTCCCACAGCCCTGACCCTCCGACAGTGCCCACTCCCTCAGCACTGACCCTCTGACAGTGCCCACTCCCTCAGCACTGATCCTCTGACAGTGCCCATTCCCTCAGCACTGACCCTCTGACAGTGCCCATTCCCTCAGCCCTGACCCTCCGACAGTGCCCACTCCCTCAGCACTGACCCATCTGACCGTGCCCACTCCCACAGCCCTGGCCCTCCGACAGTGCCCACTCCCTCAGCACTGACCCTCTGACAGTGCCCACTCCCTCAGCACTGACCCTCCGACAGTGCCCACTCCCTCAGCACTGACCCTCCCACAGTGCCCATTCCCTCAGCACTGACCCTCTGACAGTGCCCATTCCCTCAGCACTGACCCTCCGACAGTGCCCACTCCTTCAGCACTGACCCTCCCACAGTGCCCATTCCCTCAGCACTGACCCTCCGATAGTGCCCATTCCCTCAGCACTGACCCTCCGACAGTGCCCACTCCCTCAGCACTGACTCTCCGACAGTGCCAACTCCCTCAGCACTGACCCTCTGACCGTGCCCACTCCCACAGCCCTGACCCTCCGACAGTGCCCACTCCACAGCCTTGACCCTCTGACAGTGCCCACTCCCTCAGCACTGACCCTCTGACAGTGCCCACTCCCTCAGCACTGACCCTCCGACAGTGCCCATTCCCTCAGCACTGACCCTCCGACAGTGCCCGTTCCCTCAGCACTGACCCTCCGACAGTGCCCGTTCCCTCAGCACTGACCCTCCGACAGTTCCCGCTCCCTCAGCACTGACCCTTTGACAGTATCCGCTCCCTCAGCACTGACCATCTGACAGTGCCCATTCCCTCAGCACTGACCCTCTGACAGTGCCCACTCCAACAGCACTGACCCTCCGACAGTGCCCATTCCCTCAGCACTGACCCTCCGACAGTGCCCACTCCCTCAGCACTGACCCTCTGACAGTGCCCACTCCCACAGCCCTGACCCTCTGACAGTGCCCATTCCCTCAGCACTGACCCTCCGACAGTGCCCATTCCCTCAGCACTGACCCTCCGACAGTGCCCATTCCCTCAGCACTGACCCTCTGACAGTGCCCATTCCCTCAGCCCTGACCCTCCGACAGTGCCCACTCCCTCAGCACTGACCCATCTGACCGTGCCCACTCCCACAGCCCTGGCCCTCCGACAGTGCCCACTCCCTCAGCACTGACCCTCTGACAGTGCCCACTCCCTCAGCACTGACCCTCCGACAGTGCCCACTCCCTCAGCACTGACCCTCCCACAGTGCCCATTCCCTCAGCACTGACCCTCTGACAGTGCCCATTCCCTCAGCACTGACCCTCCGACAGTGCCCACTCCTTCAGCACTGACCCTCCCACAGTGCCCATTCCCTCAGCACTGACCCTCCGACAGTGCCCACTCCCTCAGCACTGACCCCCCGACAGTGTGGCCCTCCCTCAGCACTGACCCTCTGACAGTGCCCATTCCCTCAGCACTGACCCTCCGACAGTGCCCACTCCACAGCCTTGACCCTCTGACAGTGCCCACTCCCTCAGCACTGACCCTCTGACAGTGCCCACTCCCTCAGCACTGACCCTCCGACAGTGCCCATTCCCTCAGCACTGACCCTCCGACAGTGCCCGTTCCCTCAGCACTGACCCTCCGACAGTGCCCGTTCCCTCAGCACTGACCCTCCGACAGTTCCCGCTCCCTCAGCACTGACCCTTTGACAGTATCCGCTCCCTCAGCACTGACCATCTGACAGTGCCCATTCCCTCAGCACTGACCCTCTGACAGTGCCCACTCCAACAGCACTGACCCTCCGACAGTGCCCATTCCCTCAGCACTGACCCTCCGACAGTGCCCACTCCCTCAGCACTGACCCTCTGACAGTGCCCACTCCCACAGCCCTGACCCTCTGACAGTGCCCATTCCCTCAGCACTGACCCTCCGACAGTGCCCATTCCCTCAGCACTGACCCTCCGACAGTGCCCACTCCCGCAGCACTGACCCTCCGACAGTGCCCACTCCCTCAGCACTGACCCTCCGACAGTGCCCACTCCCTCAGCACTGACCCTCCGACAGTGCCCATTCCCTCAGCACTGATCCTCCGACAGTGCCCACTCCCTCAGCACTGACCCTCTGACAGTGCCCACTCCCTCAGCACTGACTCTCCGACAATGCCCACTCCCTCAGCACTGACCCTCCGACAGTGCCCACTCCCTCAGCACTGACCCCCCGACAGTGCCCACTCCCACAGCCCTGACCCTCCGACAGTGTCCATTCCCTCAGCACTGACCCTCCCACAGTGCCCATTCCCTCAGCACTGACCCTCCGACAGTGCCTGCTCCCTCAGCACTGACCCTCCGACAGTGCCCGTTCCCTCAGCACTGACCCTCCGATAGTGCCCATTCCCTCAGCACTGACCCTCCGACAGTGCCCACTCCCTCAGCACTGACTCTCCGACAGTGCCAACTCCCTCAGCACTGACCCTCTGACAGTGCCCACTCCCACAGCCCTGACCCTCCGACAGTGCCCACTCCCTCAGCACTGACACCCCGACAGTGTGGCCCTCCCTCAGCACTGACCCTCCGACAGTGCCCATTCCCTCAGCACTGACCCTCTGACAGTGCCCACTCCCTCAGCACTGACCCTCCGACAGTGCCCATTCCCTCAGCCCTGACCCTCCAACAGTGCCCACTCCACAGCCTTGACCCTCCGACAGTGCCCACTCCCTCAGCACTGACCCCCCGACAGTGTGGCCCTCCCTCAGCACTGACCCTCCGACAGTGCCTGCTCCCTCAGCACTGACCCTCCGACAGTGCCCGTTCCCTCAGCACTGACCCTCCGACAGTTCCCGCTCCCTCAGCACTGACCCTTTGACAGTATCCGCTCCCTCAGCACTGACCATCTGACAGTGCCCACTCCCTCAGCACTAACCCTCTGACAGTGCCCACTCCCACAGCCCTGACCCTCCGACAGTGCCCATTCCCTCAGCACTGACCCTCCGACAGTGCCCACTCCCTCAGCACTGACCCTCCCACAGTGCCCATTCCCTCAGCACTGACCCTCCGACAGTGCCCACTCCCTCAGCACTGACCCTCCCACAGTGCCCATTCCCTCAGCACTGACCCTCCGACAGTGCCCATTCCCTCAGCCCTGACCCTCCAACAGTGCCCACTCCACAGCCTTGACCCTCCGACAGTGCCCATTCCCTCAGCACTGACCCTCTGACAGTGCCCATTCCCTCAGCACTGATCCTCCGACAGTGCCTGCTCCCTCAGCACTGACCCTCCGACAGTGCCCGTTCCCTCAGCACTGACCCTCCGACAGTTCCCGCTCCCTCAGCACTGACCCTTTGACAGTATCCGCTCCCTCAGCACTGACCATCTGACAGTGCCCACTCCCTCAGCACTGACCCTCTGACAGTGCCCACTCCAACAGCACTGACCCTCTAACAGTGCCCATTCCCTCAGCACTGACCCTCCGACAGTGCCCACTCCCTCAGCACTGACCCTCTGACAGTGCCCACTCCCACAGCCCTGACCCTCTGACAGTGCCCATTCCCTCAGCACTGACCCTCCGACAGTGCCCATTCCCTCAGCACTGACCCTCCGACAGTGCCCACTCCCTCAGCACTGACCCTCCCACAGTGCCCATTCCCTCAGCACTGACGCTCCGACAGTGCCCATTCCCTCAGCACTGACCCTCCGACAGTGCCCACTCCCTCAGCACTGACTCTCCGACAGTGCCCACTCCCTCAGCACTGACTCTCCGACAGTGCCCACTCCCTCAGCACTGACCCTCTGACAGTGCCCACTCCCACAGCCCTGACCCTCCGACATTGCCCATTCCCTCAGCACTGACCCTCTGACAGTGCCCATTCCCTCAGCACTGACCCTCCGACAGTGCCCACTCCCTCAGCACTGACCCTCTGACAGTGCCCATTCCCTCAGCACTGACCCTCCGACAGTGCCCACTCCCTCAGCACTGACCCTCCGACAGTGCCCATTACCTCAGCACTGATCCTCCGACAGTGCCCACTCCCTCAGCACTGACCCTCTGACAGTGCCCACTCCCTCAGCACTGACTCTCCGACAGTGCCCACTCCCTCAGCACTGACCCTCCGACAGTGCCCACTCCCTCAGCACTGACCCCCCGACAGTGCCCACTCCCACAGCCCTGACCCTCCGACAGTGTCCATTCCCTCAGCACTGACCCTCCCACAGTGCCCATTCCCTCAGCACTGACCCTCCGACAGTGCCTGCTCCCTCAGCACTGACCCTCCGACAGTGCCCGTTCCCTCAGCACTGACCCTCCGACAGTGCCCGCTCCCTCAGCACTGACCCTCCGACAGTGCCCATTCCCTCAGCACTGACCCTCCGACAGTGCCCACTCCCTCAGCACTGACCCTCTGACAGTGCCCACTCCCTCAGCACTGACCCCCCGACAGTGCCCACTCCAACAGCCCTGACCCTCCGACAGTACCCATTCATTCAGCACTGACCCTCCCACAGTGCCCATTCCCTCAGCACTGACCCTATGACAGTGCCCACTCCCACAGCCCTGACCCTCCGACAGTGCCCACTCCCTCAGCACTGACCCTCTGACAGTGCCCACTCCCACAGCCCTGACCCTCCGACAGTGCCCACTCCCTCAGCACTGACCCTCTGACAGTGCCCACTCCCTCAGCACTGACCCTCTGACAGTGCCCATTCCCTCAGCCCTGACCCTCCGACAGTGCCCACTCCCTCAGCACTGACCCTCTGACCGTGCCCACTCCCACAGCCCTGGCCCTCCGACAGTGCCCACTCCCTCAGCACTGACCCTCCGACAGTGCCCACTCCCTCAGCACTGACCCTCTGACAGTGCCCATTCCCTCAGCACTGAACTTCTGACAGTGCCCATTCCCTCAGCACTGACCCTCCGACAGTGCCCCCTCCCTCAGCACTGACCCTCCGACAGTGCCCATTCCCTCAGCACTGACCCTCCGACAGTGCCCCCTCCCTCAGCACTGACCCTCCGACAGTGCCCATTCCCTCAGCACTGACCCTCTGACAGTGCCCACTCCCTCAGCACTGACCCTCTGACAGTGCCCATTCCCTCAGCACTCACCCTCCGATAGTGCCCATTCCCTCAGCACTGACCCTCCGACAGTGCCCACTCCCTCAGCACTGACTCTCCGACAGTGCCAACTCCCTCAGCACTGACCCTCTGACAGTGCCCACTCCCACAGCCCTGACCCTACGACAGTGCCCACTCCCTCAGCACTGACCCCCCGACAGTGTGGCCCTCCCTCAGCACTGACCCTCCGACAGTGCCCACTCCCTCAGCACTGACCCTCTGACAGTGCCCACTCCCTCAGCACTGACCCTCCGACAGTGCCCACTCCCTCAGCACTGACTCTCCGACAGTGCCCACTCCCTCAGCACTGACCCTCTGACAGTGCCCACTCCCACAGCCCTGACCCTCCGACAGTGCCCATTCCCTCAGCACTGACCCTCTGACAGTGTAGAGGGAGCTTTACTCTGTATCTAACCCCATGCTGTCCCTGGGAGAGTTTAATGGGGGACAGTGTAGAGGGAGCTTTCCTCTGTATTTAACCCCGTGCTGTCCCTGTCCTGGGATGGGGGGACAGTGTGGAGGGAGCTTTACTCTGTATCTAACCCCGTGCTGTCCCTGTCTCTGGGAGTGTTTGATGGGGGGGACAGTGGAGAGGGAGCTTTACTCTGTGTCTAACCCCGTGCTGTCCCTGTCCTGGGAGGGTTTGATTGGGGGGGGGGGGGGAGACAGTGTAGAGGGAGCTTTACTCTGAATCTAACCCCGTGTTGTTCCTGTCCTGGGAGGGTTTGATGGGGCGACAGTGTAGAGGAAGCTTTACTCTGTAGCTAACCCCGTGCTGTCCCTGTCCTGGGAGTGTTTGATGGAGGGACAGTGTAGAGGGAGCTTTACTCTGTATCTAACCCCGTGCTGTCCCTGTCCTGGGAGTGTTTGATGGGAGCACAGTGTAGAGGGAGCTTTACTCTGTATCTAACCACGTGCTGTCCCTGTCCCTGGGACTGTTTGATGGGGGACATTGTAGAGGGAGCTTTACTCTGTATCTAACCCCATGCTGTCCCTGTCCCTAGGTTGTTTGATGGGGGACAGTGTACAGGGAGCTTTACTGGAGTGATCATTATAGCCATAGAGATGTACAACACAGAAACAGACCCTCCAACTCAACTCATCCATGCCAACCAGATATCCTAATTAATCCAGTCCCATTTGCCAGCACTTGGCCCATATCCCTCCAAACCCTTCCTATTCATATACACATCCAGATGCCTTTTAAGCGTTGCAATTGTACCAGCCTCCACCACTTCCTCTGGCAGCTCATTCCATACACGTACCACCCTCTGTGTGAAAAAGTTGCCCCTTAGGTCTCTTTTAAATCCTTCCCCTCTCACCCTAAACCTATGCCCCTCTAGTTCTGGACTCCCCCCACCCCAGGAAAAAGACTTTGTCTATTTATCTTATCCATGCCCGTCATAATTTTGTAACCCCTCAGCCTCCGACACTCCAGGGAAAACAGCCCCAGCCTGTTCAGCCTCTCCCTGTAGCTCAAATCCACCAACTCGAACAACATCCTTGTAAATCTTTTCTGAACCCTTTCAGGTTTCACAACATCTTTCCGATAGGAAGGAGACCAGGATGGCATGCAATATTCCAACAGTGGCCTAACCAATGTCCTGTACAGCCGCAACATGACCTCCCAACTCCTGTACTCAATACAGGAAAGCATACCAAACGCCTTCTTCACTATCCCATCTACCTGCGACTCCACTTTCAAGGAGCTATGAACCTGCACTCCAAGGTCTCTTTGTTCAGCAACACTCCCTAGGACCTTACCATTAAGTGTATAAGTCCTGCTAAGATTTGCTTTCCCAAAATGCAGCACCTCGCATTTATCTGAATTAAACTCCAACTGCCACTTCTCAGCCCATTGGCCCATCTGGTCAAGATTCTGTTGTAATCTGAGGTAACCCTCTTCGCTGTCCACTACACCTCCAATTTTGGTGTCATCTACAAACTTACTAACTGTACCTCTTATGCTCACATCCAAATCATTTATGTAAATGACAAAAAGTAGTTAATCACTTCTGTATCCCTGCTAATCTGTTACCTTTCTAACACCATGGACTGTCATCTTTTTGAGTTAGCACGTTAAACAATGCCTTCTGAAAATCCAGATATATTGTATCCACAACTTTCCCTATATCTATCAGACTTCAGTTTGAAATCGTGAGTAATAAAGATGGAGGGCTCGGTTCTCTGTTATCTCAGACCTTGTCAGACACTGTCACCTCCCCAAACAACCCTTCAGGAATGGATACACAGATGCACTAGATTGTTCACCGCTCCCAGAATGAGTGGTGGGGAGATAACCAATGGAGGGAAGGATATCCCAGCATGCATGGCTGTAGGGGGCACCCTCTATTAAAACCTCAGCAAGTGGGCTTTTAGTGGACCCCTTGTCACTGGGATTATAGAGTCATAGAGATGTACAGCACAGAAACAGACCCTTCAGTCCAACCCGTCCATGCTGACCAGGGGTGACACGGTGGCTCAGTGGTTAGCACTGCTGCCTCACAGCACCAGGGTCCCAGATTCGATTCCAGCCTTGGGTGACTATCTGTGTGGAGTTTGCACATTCTCCCCGTGTCTGTGTGGATTTTCTGTGGGTACTCCCTCCCACAGTCCAAAGTTGTGCAGGTCACGTGAATTGGCCATGCTAAATTGCCTGTACGGTTAGGTGCGTTAGTCAGAGGGGAAATGGGCCTGGGTGAGTTACTCGTCGGAGGGTCGGTGTGGACTTGTTGGGCTGAAGGGCCTGTTTCCACACTGTAGGGAATCTAATCATTTCCCAACACAATCTACTTCCACTTGGCCAATATCCCTCCAAACCCTTCCTATTCATGTCCCCATCCTCATGCCTTTTAAATGTTACAATTGTACCAGCCTCCACCACATCCTCTGGCAGCTCATTCCATACACGTACCACCCCCTGCGTGAAAACGTTGCCCCTTAGGTCTCTTTTATATCTTTCCCCTCTCACCCTGAACCTATGCCCGTCTAGTTCTGTACTCCCCCACCCCAGGGGAAAAAAAGCTTGTCTATTCACCCTATCCATGCCCCTCATGGATCGCAGGTTGAACGAGATGCGTTGGAATCTCTAGGAGATCAATTGGAGGTGAGGGAGACGGTTTGGAGTTGAGGGAGGGGGGCGAAATGGATCTTTGGTAGAGGAAGATGCATTGCAAGCTGTGGGAGCCAGATGGAGCAAAGGTCTGAGGGAGTTGGACTGTAGGCAGGAGAGATCAATTGCTGGCATTTTGTGAAAGATTAGTTCACTGGGTGTGGAAGACTGCTACCAAGCCCGGTATTTGTTTACTGATGCTTTTGTATTTCCCAACAGCGTGACCAATGGAGAATATATTTTCACAAAGCTGTGACATTGACCTGTGATGGGCTGCATTGTTTTAGCCTCCACGTCATGCACCTTCTGAAGACGATCTCTCGCTGAGGAGTTGTGGGATCGCAAGGGTGCTCATGGCTCCATCAGCCCCCAGTGTCCTATTGTGGGTGGGAAATATCGAGAGGCAGGGATACCACCCTCCCCTCTCTCGAGACGAAACAACTCAAGTGTTAATGAAAATCAGCTTCAGTTGAAAACAGTCTCTGAGTTTATTTGTAAGGCTAACAGAAATGAGGCTAACAGGTTATTATGGATGTTAAGGACGGACTCTACACCGGAGTTACTTCAGTGAGAGTTTCTCTCTGATTGGGCAGGTGGTCAGCCTCCTGTAGCGCCACACACTGGTGGGAGGCTATGACTGTAGCGTGACATGTTTACATAAGGATTCCCCATTCTCCAAGGCCAGGGTGGGATTTCTCCTGTTCACGGGGAATTCTCTGTGCTCTCCCTGTTTATGGAGAGGGAGAGGCCGGGACATTCTGCCCCTTTCCTCCTGTTAGCTTTTCCAGCTGTTCCTGCTCCAACCTGAAGAGATGCCAGCCTTCCGACTTGGTCAGATCCACGGCCCCCTTCGCCTGGTAGAAGTCAATGCTTGGAAAGTTGTTATTCCGGACAACAAAGTTCACCAGGGAGCATTTGTTCTGTATCGCGATCTGTGAGAATGCACACAACTCACACGGTTAAATAAGGGACTGTGGATTCAGGAAACCTATCGACTGGAGGCTGGTGGCCACTGGAGTGCCACAGAGATTGGTGCTGGGTCCACTGCTTTTCATCATTGACGTAAATGATTTTGGATGTGAACTCGGGAAGCACAGTTAAGTAAGTTTGCAGATGACACCAACATTGGAGGTGTTGTGGACAGCGAAGAAAGTTACCTCTGAGTGCACCAGGATCTTAGAGTCATAGAGATGTACATCATGGAAACAGATTCTCAAGTTCAACCTGACCATGCCAACACAATCCAATCCCACCTGCCAGCACCCGGCCCATATCCCTCCAAACCCTTCCTGTTCATATACCCATCCAAATGCCTCTTAAATGTTGCAATTGTACCAGCCTCCACCACTTCCTCTGGCAGCTCATTCCATACACGTACCACCCTCTGTGTGAAAAAGTTGCTCCTTAGGTCTCTTTTATATCTTTCCCCTCTCACCCTAAACCTATGCCCTCTAGTTCTGGACTCCCCCTCCCCAGGGAAAAGACTTTGTCTATTTATCCTATCCATGCCCCTCATAATTTTATAAACCTCTATAAAGTCACCCCTCAGCCTCTGACGCTCCAGGGAAAACAGCCCTAGCCTGTTCAGCCTCTCCCTGTAGCTCAAACCCTCCAACCCTGGCAACATCCTTGTAAGTCTTTTCTGACCCCTTTCAAGTTTCACAACATCTTTCCGATAGGAAGGAGACCAGAATTGCACGCAATATTCCAACAGTGGCCTAACCAATGTCCTGTACAGCTGCAACATGACCTCCCAACTCCTGTACTCAATACTCTGACCAATAAAGGAAAGCATACCAAACGCTGCCTTCACTATCCTATCTACCTGCGACTCCACTTTCAAGGAGCTACGAACCTGCACTCCAAGGGCTCTCTTTTGATCAGGTGGGCAGAGGAGTGGCAGATGGAGTTTAATTCAGATAAATGTGAGGTACTGCATTTTGGGAAATCAAATCTTAGCAGGACTTATACACTTAATGGTAAGGTCCTAGGGAGTGTTGCTGAACAAAGAGACCTTGGAGTGCAGGTTCATAGCTCCTTGAAAGTGGAGTTGCAGGTAGATAGGATAGTGAAGGCGGCGTTTGGTATGCTTTCCTTTATTGGTCAGAGTATTGAGTACAGGTGTTGGGAGGTCATGTTGCGGCTGTACAGGACATTGGTTAGGCCACTGTTGGAATATTGGGTGCAATTCTGGTCTCCTTCCTATCGGAAAGATGTTGTGAAACCTGAAAGGGTTCAGAAAAGATTTACAAGGATGTTGTTCGAGTTGGTGGATTTGAGCTACAGGGAGAGGCTGAACAAGCTGGGGCTGTTTTCCCTGGAGCGTCGGAGGCTGAGGGGTTACAAAATTATGACGGGCATGGATAAGATAAATAGACAAAGTCTTTTTCCTGGGGTGGGGGGAGTCCAGAACTAGAGGGGCATAGGTTTAGGGTGAGAGGGGAAAGATATAAAAGAGACCTAAGGGGCAACTTTTTCACACAGAGGGTGGTACGTGTGTGTGGAACGAGCTGCCAGAGGATGTGGTGGAGGCTGGTACAATTGCAACGTTTAAAAGGCATCTGGATGGGGATATGAATAGGAAGGGTTTGGAGGGATATGGGCCAAGTGCTGGCAAATGGGACTGGATTAATTAGGATATCTGGTTGGCATGGATGAGTTGAGTTGGAGGGTCTGTTTCTGTGTTGTACATCTCTATGGCTATAATGATCACTCCAGTAAAGCTCCCTGTACACTGTCCCCCATCAAACAACCTAGGGACAGGGACAGCATGGGGTTAGATACAGAGTAAAGCTCCCTCTACAATGTCCCCCATCAAACAGTCCCAGGGACAGGGACAGCACGTGGTTAGATACAGAGTAAAGCTCCCTCTACACTGTGCTCCCATCAAACACTCCCAGGACAGGGACAGCACGGGGTTAGATACAGAGTAACGCTCCCTCTACACTGTCCCTCCATCAAACACTCCCAGGACAGGGACAGCACGGGGTTAGATTCAGAGTAAAGCTTCCTCTACACTGTCCCCCATCAAACACTCCCAGGGACAGGGACAGCACGGGGTTAGATACAGAGTAAAGCTCCCTCTACACTGTCCCCCATCAAACACTCCCAGGGACAGGAACAGCACGGGGTTGGATACAGAGTAAAGCTCCCTCTACACTGTCCCCCATCAAACACTCCCAGGGACAGGGACAGCACGGGGTTAGATACAGAGGAAAGCTCCCTCTACACTGTCCCCCATCAAACACTCCCAGGGACAGGGACAGCACGGGGTTAGATACAGGGTAAAGCAGATCCTAACTGCAGTAAATAACCCACAAACTGTTCCTTTGTTACCTCCGTCACTCTCTGCAGAAGTGCATCACCAATTCCTCGGTCTGAAATAAAAAAACAGGGGTGGAGATCGACATCACAAAACATAAAACGACAAGAGATTCATGAGATAAAATTTGTGCCCTGGCCACGTGGGAAGGTACCACGGGCAGGTGAACGAAAATGGACATTCAGATCAATATTTAGCACATTGTACAGGGTTAAGGAAGAAATTCCTCAAACGGAAATCAGGAGATGGAAAATACACTGGATTAGTAAATGCTGGGGGTGACAGTGATAGGGAGGGGGTGTATGGGCTGGAGGGGGTGACAGGGATAGGGAGGGGGTGTAGGGGCTGGAGGGGGTGACAGGGATAGGGAGGAGGTGTAGGGGGCAGAGGGGGTGACAGGGATAGGGAGGAGGTGTAGGGGACAGAAGGGGTGACAGAGTTAGGGATTGGGGTGTAGTGAAGATGGTTTCTGGTTTACCGTGACACAGCCGGATGTGAACGACACTGGCTGTGCGAAGGCTGCATGTGCTGTGGGCGAGACTCACCATGAAAACCCTTCATGACGTACAGATCTTCCAGGTAAATGGCTCTTCCCTTCCACGTCCCGTAGCTGGGGAAGTATAAGGCAAAGCCCACAACAGTGTGTCCTACAGACAGAGAAGCCAGGGTCAGTCCCAGACCGGGGGGATTAGGGAGTCACCCATTCCCCCTATTCTGCCTCTCACCATATCCTCCAGGCACTGTCCTTCATTTCCCAAACAGCGGGATACGCTCCAGACCACAGATCAGGAAATTATCCACACACGACCAAGAGGCACCGGGAAAGAGCTGGGTTTTAGCAAGTGGCTTAAAGGAGAACAGAGAGAGAGAGAAAGAGAGAGAGAGACGGAGAGGGACGGAGAGACAGAGAGAGAGAGAAGAGAGAGACACAGAGAGAGAGAGAGAGAGAGACACACAGAGAGAGAGAGACACAGAGAGAGAGAGTGAGAGAGAGAGAGAGGGAGAGACAGAGAGAGAGAGACAGTGAGAGACTGAGAGAGATGGAGAGACACAGAGAGAGAAAGAGAGAGAGAGACACAGAGAGAGAGGGAGAGACAGAGAGAGTGAGAGAGAGAGACACATAGAGAGAGAGAGAGAGGAAGAGACACAGAGAGAGACACAGAGAGAGAGGGAGAGACATAGAGAGACACAGAGAGAGACAGAGACACAGAGAGAGAGAGACACAGAGAGAGAGACAGCGAGCGAGAGAGAAAGAAAGAGAGGGCTGAGAGAGAGGCAGAGAGACAGAGACACAGAGAGAGAGATAGAGAAACAGCGAGAGAGAGGGACAGAGAGAGAGAGAGAGATAGAGAGAGGCAGACAGAGAGAAAAAGAGACAGACAGACAGAGAGAAAGAGAGATACAGAGAGAGAGACAGAGAGAAAGAGAGGGACTGAGAGAGAGGCAGGCAGACAGAGAGAGAGACAGAGAGAGAGCGCGACAGAGAGAGACAGACAGAGACAGGCAGACAGAGAGAGACAGACAGAAAGAGACAGACAGAGAGAGTGAGAGACAGAGAGAGAGAAAGAGAGAGAGAGATGGAGAGGTTTAGGGAGGGAGTTACCACGCTCACTCAGACATCCAAAGGCATGACCTCCGGTGGTGGGGCGATGAGAGGCTGGGGATGGTCAAGAGGCCGGGACTGGGGGGGAAGAAGAGATCTCGGAGGAAGTGAGAGAGTTAGGGAGAAGGGAAGGAATATTGGGGCTGGAGGAGGAGACATAGATGGGGGGGTGGGTAGGGGGCTGGAGGGGGTGACAGAGATAGGGAGGGGGTGTAGGGGCTGGAGGGGGTGACAGAGATAGGGAGGGGGTGTAGGGGCTGGAGGGGGTGACAGAGATAGGGAGGGGGTGTAGGGGCTGGAGGGGGTGACAGAGATAGGGAGGGGGTGTAGGGGCTGGAGGGGGTGACAGAGATAGGGAGGGGGTGTAGGGGCTGGAGGGGGTGACAGAGATAGGGAGGGGGTGTAGGGGGCTGGAGGGGGTTACAGAGATAGGGAGGGGGTGTAGGGGCTGGAGGGGGTGACAGAGATAGGGAGGGGGTGTAGGGGCTGGAGGGGGTGACAGAGATAGGGAGGGGTGTAGGGGATGGAGGGGGTGATAGGGATAGGGAGGGGGTTTGGGACCTCGATCGGGTTATGGAAATGGGGGGGGGCGGTGAGAGCTGGAGTGGGTTATAGAGTTAGGGTGGGGTTTGCAAACTGGAGGAGGTTCCAGAGTTATGGAGGGGGTTTTGAAGATGGAGGGGTTTAAACTGCATGACGAGACGTGTAAAACAGAGTCTGGATAGGGAGCAGCCGAGGGGCAAGGACAACAGGGACTGGGGTGGGGTGGTGGGGGTGTCGGGGTGGGTGGGAGGGGTGTGGGGTAGAGGGTGGGGACAGCAGAGTGTTGGGTGAGGTGAATCTGCAGGAGGATGGAGGCTGCTGGACCAGCCTTGAGGGAGGAGATTTCCTGACATTTGGCCCAATGCTGGAAATACAGCGGCGAGAGACAAAGAAAGAGAGAGAGAGACAGAGAGAGAGACAGAGAGAGACAGAGACAGAGAGAGACAGAGAGAGACAAAGACAGAGAGACAGAGAGAGAGACTGGGCCCATTGGCGATTACCTCGACACGCCTGATCTGCTGGAACCTCTGCCACAAGACTTTTGTAATAGGGACCTTCTGTGAATCCATCCCGTATCAGGCCTGTGGGACATCACAACAGAATGTTCATGTTCTCAAAGTGCCCCACCTTCCAGAAACTCTGGGTGTGCATCAGTGTGTCTGTGTGTGTGTTCTATGTGAGTGAGAGAGTATGTATAAATGAGTCTGTGTGTGGGACAGTGTGTTTTCAAAAGTGTGTGTGTGCGAGAGAGACAGAGACAGTGTGTGTGTGTGTGTGTGTGTGTGTGTGAGAGAGAGAGAGAGAGAGACAGTGTCTGTCTGTCTATCTGTGTGAGAGAGACAGAGAGAGACTGTGTGTGTTTGTATGTGAGAGAGAGACAGAGACTGTGTGTGTATGTGTGTGTGTGTGTGTGAGAGACTGTGTGTGAGAGAGAGACAGAGACTGTGTGTGTATGTGTGTGTGTGTGTGTGAGAGAGAGAGAGAGAGACTGTGTGTGAGAGGTTAAGAGTCTACATGTCAAAACACGTGTGTCTGTGTGAAGTTTGTATATATGTGTGTGTGTGACCGTTTGAGTGTGTGTGTGTGTGTGTGAGAGAGTGTGTGACCGTTTGAGTGTGTGTGTGTGAGAGAGTGTGTGTGACTGTTTGAGTGTGTGCAAGTGCTTGAGTTCATAGATGAAGACAGTGAAACGTTTACAAGTCACCACTGAGACACCACCTTAGTTACAAAAGCATCTAGGCACAGATTCGTTGGCACAAATTCTTAGGAAAAACATAACTAGAAAAGAAAAAAGATAGAAATGCCACCATTTGTATGTGTGAATCAGTTGGACAAGAGAAAACGTGTGTGTGAGGCGTCTGGTGGTGAGGGAGTGGTGATAGAGGAGGCCCAGGACCTCCATGTCCTCGGCAGAGTGGGAGGGGGAGTTGAAATGTTGGGCCAGGGGGCGGTGGGGTTGATTGGTGCGGGTGTCCCGGAGATGTTCCCTAAAGCGCTCTGCGAGAAGGCGTCCAGTCTCCCCAATGTGGAGGAGACCGCATCGGGAGCATTGGATACAATAGAACACAGAACAATACGGCGCAGAACAGACCCTTCGGCCCTCGATGTTGCGCCGACCCTGTGAACTATTCTCAGCTTGTTCCCCCCTACACTATCCCATCATCATCCATGTGCTTATCCAAGGATTGTTTAAATAAATGACATGTGTGGAGGTGCAGGTGAAAGTTTGATGGAACGGGAAGACTCCTTTAGGGCCTTGGATGGAGGTGAGGGAGGGGAGGTGTGGGCACAGGTTTTGCAATTCCTGCGGTGGCAGGGGAAGGTGCCAGGATGGGAGGGTGGGTTGTTGGGGAGCGTGGACCTGACCAGGTAGTCACGGAGGGAACGGTCTTTGTGGAAAGTGGATAGAGGTGGAGAGGGAAATATATCCCTGGTGATGGGGTCCAAACCCTCCCCACCCCTATCCCCACCGCCCTGTGGCCCAACGTTTCAACTCCCCCTCCCACTCTGCCAAGGACATGCAGGTCCAGAGTCTCTTCCGCCACTGCACCCTCACCACCCGATGCCTGGAGGAATAACCCTTCATCTTCCACCTCAAAACTCTTCCAACCTCAGGGAATCAATGTGGACTTCAGCAGTTTCCTCATTTCCCCTCCCCCCCCCACCTCACCCCAGTTCCAACCTTCCTCGGATGCTGCCCGACCTGCTGTGCTTTTCCAGCACCATTCTAATCATGTCTGTGCGAGTGTATGTGCACACAAGACTGAGTGTGTCTAGTGAGTATGTTGTGTGTGTGTGTGTGTGTGTGAGAAAGAGAGAGATAGGGAGGGAGGGAGATATGAATGAAGTTGGCAAGATCTCATTGTATCAAGTCAGTGTCTCACCTTCTTCAGCCTGCGTGACCTGTTCCGAAAGGTTTTCATTTTCAGCCAGTTCCTAAAACAAACAGAAAACCCAAATGAAATGATGTGAGATGTCCCACCCTCCAAAGAGGAAACTGTTCAGGGAGCGGGGAGTGAAGAGTGGGGCAAATGGGTAGCGATTTGGGGATGGGATGCAGAGTGATAGAGGGTTTACAACACTGAAAGTGGCCCTTCGGCCCATCATATCCATACCAATCATCAAGCACGCCATTCTAATCCCATTGTCCAGAAACGGACCCATCGCCTTCAAGTCCACATGTAAATAACTTTTCAATGACTTGAGGGTTTCTGTCTCAACCGCCCTTATAGGCAGTGAGTTCCAGACTCCCACCTTGAAAGAGTGGTCACAGGTAAACAGGGTAGTGAAGGTAGTGTTCTTTTATGGTCAATGCATTGAGTACAGGAGTCGGGAGGTCATGTTGCAACTGTACAGGACATTGGTTCGGTCACTTTTGCAATACTGCATTCAATTCTGGTCTCCCTGCTACAGGAAAGATATTCTGAAACTTGAAAACATACAGAAAAGATTCACAAGGATGTTGCCAGGATTGGAGGGTTTGAGTATTTGGAGAGGGTGCAGAGAAGGTTTACGAGGATGTTGCCTGGTCTGGAAGGTGCTCGCTGTGAAGAGAGGTTGAGTTGGTTAGGTTTGTTTTCATTAGAAAAAAGGAGATTGAGGGGGGACCTGATTGAGGTTCACAAAATCATGAAGGGGATAGACAGGGTGGATGGAGATAAGCTTTTTCCCCAGGGTAAATGATTCAATAACGAGAGGCTTTCAAGGTGAGAGGTGGAAAGTTTAAGAGCGATACACGCGGTAAGTACTTCACACAGAGGGTGGTGGGTGTTTGGAACGTGTTGCCAGCAGAGGTGGTAGAGACAGGCAGGGTAGATTCATTTACGATGCGTCTGGACAGATGCAGGAGTAGGTGGGGAGCAGAGGGATACAGATGCTTAGGAATTGGGCGACAGGTTTAGACATACATTTGGATCAGTTCAGGCTTGGAGGGCCGAAGGGCCTGTACCTGGGCTGTAAATTTTCTTTGTTCTTTGAATGGCCAGTCCCCGGATGCATCAGAGGCTGAGGGGTGACCTTATAGAGGTTTATAAAATCATGAGGGGATTGGATAGGGTGAATACTTTTTTCCCCTCAAAGTAGAGGAGTCCAAAGCTAGAGGGGCATAGGTTTAGGGGGAGAGGAGAAAGATTTAAAATGACCTAAAGGACAACTTTTTCACGCAGAGGGTGGTACGTGTATGGAATGAGCTGCCGGGGGAAGTGGTAGAGGCTGGTACAATTACAACATTTAAAAAATTAAAAATCACCCAACACCAAATTACAGTCCAACTGGTTTCTTTAGGAAAACTAGCTTAGATGGTGCGTGGCAGGTATTCATGTGACTCAGCCAACATCGTCTATCTCATACGCTGCAGGAAAGGATTACTTACAGTGTGGAAACAGGTCCTTCGGCCCAACAAGTCCACACCGACCCGCAACCCACCCATACCCCTACGTTTACCCCTTACCTAACACTACGGGCAATTTAGCATGGCCAATTCACCTGGCCCGCACATCTTTGGACTGTGGGAGGAAACTGGAGCACCCGGAGGAAACCCACGCAGACACGGGGAGAACGTGCAAACTCCACACAGTCAGTCGCCCGAGGCGGGAATTGAACCCGGGTCTCCAGCGCTGTGAGACAGCAGTGCTAACCACTGTGCCATCTCGAGGCATGGTACATTGGTGAGACCATCAGATGCTACAACAATAGATAAATGGATCCTGTATTCCTGATGAAGGGCTTTTGCCCGAAACGTCGATTTTACTGCTCCTCGGATGCTGCCTGAACTGCTGTGCTTTTCCAGGACCTCCAATCCAGAAATAGATGAATGGACACTGCCAGACTGGGGAACAGTTGGGGATCTCTTCAGCAGTCAAGCACATTCGGCCTTGGATCTTCGGGTGACCGTCCTTCAAGTGGTCTTTGGGATAGGTAACAACGCCTCCGAGCAGGAGCTGATAGTCAAGTTTGGTAGCTATGAGAATGGCCTCAACTGGGACCTTGGGTTCATGTCACACTACAGGTGTGACACATTATACCACATTATACACTCTCTCACACTCATACATACACACACACACACACTTCCATACTCACACACCCATACAGACTCTCTCTCATACATATGCTGTATCTCAGACAAACATACAACCCCCGCACTCACACCCCCGCGCACACTCTCTCACAGGCTTATACTCCGTCACAGTCACGCACACATTCTGCCAAGCACGCTCACACACATGCATCCACACACACATACGTCTAGGAGGTGAATTTGCATTTGCAGAATTATATTTTGCAGATCATCTTCTATTTTGCTCAAAAAGCACACAATCTGCAGGAAGATTATCCATGTGACAGTTTGTAAATTCTTGCTTTTGGAAATCGAACCAGTCTGACTCAAGACTGGAATACAGACAGACTCTAACCTCACACCTTCAATGCACTGTCGGAGCTGAGATGTCACCTTTTTTTTTAAACAAAACCTTAAGTTATCTCGGGAATGTGACTTGAAAGCATTTCTGGGATTTACATATTAAGGCATCAAAACTTACAACCCATTCTGAAAGATGAAAGACTTAACAGCAATCTCGGTTTGTTCAATGTATCGCATCAGTTGTAGGACACTGTGAAATTTTTGCTATAAATTCTGTGTCCTATGATCCTGCCCCACTCACTACCTGACAGAGGAGCAGCGCTCCGAAAGCTAGTGCTTTCAAATAAACCTGTTGGACTATAACCTGGTGTTGTGTGATTTTTAACTTGGTCCATCCCAATCCAGGCACCTCCTTATCAGAGCTAACATTTAAAAGGGTACATGAATAGGAAGGGTTTAAAGTGACCAAATGCTGGTAAAAGGGGCTAGATTAATTTAGGACATCTGGTCAGCGTGGCCGGAAGGTGTGTTTCCATGCTGTACATCTCCATGGCTCTGGGTGAAAAACATTTCCCTCAAACCCACCCCATAAACCCCGTGGGTAGCATGGTGGCTAGCACTGTTGCCTCACAGCACCAGGGAGCTGGGTTCGATTCCAGCCTCGGGCGACTGTCTGCGTGGAGTTTGCACATTCTCCCCGTGTCTGCGTGGGTTTCCTCCGGGTGCTCCGGTTTCCTCCCACCATGTGCAGGTTAGGGTGAATTGGCCACGCTAAACTACCCGTAGTGTTAGGTGAAGGGGTGAATGTAGGGGAATGGGTCTGGGTGCTCAGCGGGTCAGTGTGGACTTGTTGGGCCGAAGGGCCTGTTTCCCCTCTGTAACTAATCTAATCTAAAGGGGAAAAAAAAACTGCCTGCTATTTCAAACTGTGCCCACTTTACTGACATGGGGGAAAAAGTTTATCCCTGCCTGTAAACCTCACAACCCCCAGCTCTCTGGAAAACATACAGCCCCATCCTAAACGCCTTGGCTCCTGTGTTTAGTGTCTCAGTAACTAAAAACACAATTAAAAATCACACAACACCAGGTTATAGTCCAACAGGTTTAATTGGAAGCACACTAGCTTTCCTAGAGAGGCTCCTTCATCAGGTGATACTAAAAGCAAGTATCTTAGCATTGTCCACCCTCCTGTACAGTCCAGTAACTTTTCAGATGAATAGACCCACTGTGCACAGTTCACCACGCCACAGGCCTGTGCACACTTTGAATCACCCAAGTCCTGTAAGAAAAGTGCAGAGCATTTTGCAGCCCAGGGGCTAGAGGGGATACCAGCAAGTTTTTCCTCTCTCTATCCTGTTCCCTTGCCCAAATCTGGTGAAGTTGCATGCCTCTCTGTCCTGTCCTGTCCTCTTTTTGCAGGCTTGCTGCTGAGACAGACCTTAATCAGTGCAGCGATCTGCACCGTGTCTTCCACTGTCGCCTCCCGAACAGTGAATGCCATAACTCACTGAAATATAGCGCAGCAGCACAGTGCCTGTACACCGCAGATCTCTCTAGGACCCAGCGGCGCAGGGAACCCATTGGCCCGGGCGCGGCGCAGGGAACCATTGACCCGGCCGCTGCCACTGCAAAGCTGGGGGGGGAGCCTCGTTCATAAAATACACAAACCCCCACCTAAAATCCAACAAAGATGAGTATTTTCCCGAGATGTCTTTTTATTTTAATTATAATTCTCTCTTTATCGACACTACTGAGATTTTTCCTGCTGAATGCAACTTGAAGAAGTGCCACTTAGATAGTCTCTCCCCCCACCCCCAACATCAGGTGAACTGTCCGGACTCCGCCGGTCTCCCGAGCCGCAACAACCAACTTGCAGCCGCGGGGTCCTAGTGGCCGTCGCAATATCCAACACACCCAACCTAGCCCACTCCTCTCTCTCTCCTCCACCTACCGTCTCAGTCCCTCGCCTCCTCTACTCCAACCTCACTACCCCCCCACCCACATTTCCACCTTCTCACGTTCTCTCTGATACCCCTCTTCACCCTCTCAGAGAACCCCCAAAAGGAGAGGGAAAGGCCATTCAGCCCCTCGAACCCCACTCAATGGACTTACATTTGCATCATTTATTTATTGTTGTAACAAAAAAAAAGTCAATTTCGGATTTATAATAAGAACTAGAAACAGGGCAGGGAAGGCCTCCAGTCCTACTTCATTATTTGATCCAAATTTTTAAAAAAGATATAAAATTAACAACTGATTAATTTTTTTAGTGACAAGATTTAAAACTAACATCCACTGCCATTTGTGGGAGAGTGTTCCACACCTCTTCCATCCTTTGTGTGTAGATGTGCTCCATAATATCTCTCCTGAATAGTCTGGTCCTAATTCTCAGACTATGCCTGCTTTTTATTTATGTGTTCAGTAAAGCTCCCTCTACTCTGTCCTGGGATGGATGTATTGTCCCACTCTCAAGTAGTATGTTTACACACACAAGTGGAAGGACACCACTTCGACTGGGACAACATATCCATGCTCGGACAAGCCAAACAGAGACATGCACAAGAATTCCTCGAAGAAGAAAGTGAGGACTGCAGATGCTGGAGATCAGAGCTGAAAAATGTGTTGCTGGAAAAGCGCAGCAGGTCAGGCAGCATCCAAGGAACAGGAGAATCGACGTTTCGGGCATAAGCCCTTCTTCAGGAATGAGGAAAGTGTGTCCAGCAGGCTAAGATAAAAGGTAGGGAGGAGGGACTTGGGGGAGGGGCGTTGGAGATGCGATAGGTGGAAGGAGGTCAAGGTGAGGGTGATAGGCCGGAGTGGGGTGGGGGCGAAGACGTCAGGAAGAAGATTGCAGGTTAGGAAGGCGGAGCTGAGTTCGAGGGTTGGGACTAAGACAAGGTTGGGGGAGGGGAAATGAGGAAACTGGAGAAATCTGAGTTCATTCCTTGTGGTTGGAGGGTTCCCAGGCGGAAGATGAGGCGCTCTTCCTCCAACCGTCGTGTTGTTATGGTCTGGCGGTGGAGGAGTCCAAGGACCTGCATGTCCTTGGTGGAGTGGGAGGGGGATTGAAGTGTTGAGCCATGGGGCGGTTGGGTTGGTTGGTGCGGTTGTCCCAGTGGTGTTCTCTGAAATGTTCCGCAAGTAGGTGGCCTGTCTCCCCAATATAAAGGAGGCCACATCGGGTGCAGCGGATGCAGTAAATGATGTGTGTGGAGGTGCAGGTGAATTTGTGGCGGATATGGAAGGACCCCTTGGGGCCTTGGAGGGAAGTGAGGGGGGGAGGTGTGGGCGCATGTTTCGCATTTCTTGCGGTTGCAGGGGAAGGTGCCGGGAGTGGAGGTTGGGTTGGTGGGGGGTGTGGACCTGACAAGGGAGTCACGGAGGGAGTGGTCTTTTCGGAATTCCTCGAAGCATGGCATTCCAACCGGAACTCTGACAACAAGCACATTGACTTGGATCCCACTTACCACCCCATAAGAAGAAGAACCGGAAATGACATCACCACAGGAAATGATGTCACCAACCCAAGGAAACCTAAACACATTAATAAAAAGTGGGCCATACCACCAGTGCTTCATCCAGAGGCTCACTGAAGTTGTTACTGAGTATGGTGTCAAAACATCTGAAAACAAACCTTCCAACTCAGCAAGCAAACCTACATCCAGAACCTCAACCCGAGCTACAAATCTGCTCAAAACTTGCTATCCCCAAACTAATGTTAATAGCTAATCTTTATCTGCCCTGCCTTTTCCAGTTCATATCTTGAAGATCGAGAGAAAGCAGGCTTAATTTGGAATCATCTCTCCTCAATGTAACTCCTGAATAGTGGCTCAGTGGTTAGAACTGCTGCCTCACAGCGCCAGGGAGCCCAGGTTCAATTCCTGCCTCGGGCAACTGTCTGCATGAGTTTCCTCCGGGTGCTCCAGTTTCCTCCCACAGTCCAAAGATGTGCAGGTTAGGGTGAATTGGCCGTGCTAAATTGCCCTTAGTGTTAGATGCATTTGTCAGGGGTGAATGTAGGGGAACGGGCCTGGGTGGGTTGCTCTTCGGTGGGTCGGTGTGGACTTGTGGGGCCGAAGGGCCTGTTTCCATATTATCGGGAATCTAATTTGTATGACGCTGTATTCTTTTACCATAAATTCTGTGTCCTATGATCCTACCCCACTAGCTACCTGACGAAGGAGCAGCGCTCCGAAAGCTTGTACTTCCAAATAAACCTGTTGGACTATAACCTGGTGTTGTGTGATTTTTAACTTAACTCCTGAAGTCCAGGTATCATTCTTGTAAACCTATGTTGTGTTCTGTCCGAGGCCAATATATCCTTCCTGAGGTCTGCTCACAGCATTTTGAGTTGGGTTGATCTGAGGTATGGAGACTTTGCCTAATCAAAAGAGGTTGAGTCGGTTGGGTCCTGTACTCATCGGTGTTTCGAGGAAGGACGCTCTTGTCCTCAAGGAAGTACAGTGAAGCTTTACCAGCCTGGTCCCAGGGATGGTGGGACTGTTGTATGAGGGGATTGTTTAGGTTAGGATTGTTTTCACTGGAGTTCAGATGGGTTGGGTGCGGGGGGGATGGGGAAATCTCACAGGGAGTTACAAAATTCTAACATACTGGCACTGGAACGTGTCCAGCGGAGATTCACACGGATGATCCCTGGAATGGTAGGTCTAACATATGAGGAACGGCTGAGGATCCTGGGATTGTATTCATTGGAGTTTAGAAGATTAAGGGGAGACTTAATAGAGACGTACAAGATAATACATGGCTTGGAAAGGGTGGACGCTAGGAAATTGTTTCCATTAGGCGAGGAGACTAGGACCCTTGGACACAGCCTTAGAATTAGAGGGGGTCAATTCAGAACAGAAATGCGGAGACATTTCTTCAGCCAGAGGGTGGTGGGCCTGTGGAATTCATTGCCGCAGAGTGCAGTAGAGGCCGGGACGCTAAATGTCTTCAAGGCAGAAATTGATAGATTCTTGATGTCTCGAGGAATTAAGGGCTACGGGGAGAACGCTGGTAAGTGGAGTTGAAATGCCCATCAGCCATGATTGAATGGCGGAGTGGACTCGATGGGGCGAATGGCCTTACTTCCACTCCTATGTCTTATGGTCTTAACAGGACTAGACAGGATGTTCCCCATGGTGGGCGCTTCCGAGAACCAGGACTCACAGTCTGAGGATTTGGGGAGGACCATTTAGGATGGAGATGGGGAAACCTTTCTACCCAAAGACTGGTTGAATTCGTTACCAGAGGGATTAGCTGATGCCAAAACATTGAATGTAGTCAAGGGGCGGCGAGATACAGCGCTTGGGCCAAATGGGATCAAGGGTTAGGGGGAGAAAGTAGGATCAGGTTATTGGGTTAGACAGGATCAGAGTGGTGCTGGAAATGCACAGCAGGTCAGGCAGCGACTGAGGAGCAGGAAAATCAATGTTTTGGGCCAGAGCCCTTCATCAGAGTTAGATAGACTGTGAGGAAAGGCCTCCTCCTGCTCCTACCTTCTATGTCTCTGTGAATCAGAAGTGTCCTTATTGGAACATACAAGATTCTTTAGGGGTGGTGGGGTGGGGTGGGGTGTGGAGGAATTGACAGGGTGAGATGTGGAGTGGTTGTTTCCCCTTGTGTGCGAGAGTTTAAGCCCAGGGGACACCATGTCAGAATGAAGGCGGGCCTAGAGATGTGTTTAAATCTCTTCTCTCTCGAGGAGGGGAGTGAATCTGTTGAGTTATTGATCGTAGAGGGTTTGCAAGGCAAGGTCATTCAATACACACAAGGCTGAGAGGAGGAGATTTATAATCTGGAAGTGAGTCAGGGATTGTGGGAAAGAGATAGGAAAGGAGTTGTGGATGATTAGATGAGCTGTGGTCTCATGAATGCTGGAGCAGTCAATGGACTCATTCTGCCCCAATATCTGATGATCCCATGGCCCCTTCCTTCACCCCTGCAAACTTTCTAGTGAGTTGCATCTGACAGAATATAGCCGTCAACTTGCAAAATGGGAATATCACAAATATCAGACAACAGGAAGTGTTCACCCAAACACAGGAAGCAACTCTTGAAGAAGTAATAAGTTTAATCTCAATCAAAATTACAGTGCGCAGGACAATTGATCCAACACTAAGGGGTCAGTAACACCGATGAACAGGTTATAGTGGATGTAAAAGACGGAGAGGACGCTTGAATTAGTCAGTGAAAAGATTCTCTCTGATGGCGAGGTGGCAGCAAATCACATGATCATCGTCCTGTAGCATCACATGCTGGAGGGAGGCTATGATTGCAGCGTGACTGGTTTACATAGGGATTCCCCATTCTTCATGGCCAGGCTGCGATTTCTCTTGCTAACAGGGAATTCTCGGTGTTCTCCCTGTTTACGGAGAGGGAGAGGCCGGGGCACTCGGCCCCTTTCCTCCTGCTAGCTTTTCCAGCTGTTCCTGCTCCAACCTGAAGAGATGCCAGCCTTCCGACTTGGTCAGATCCACGGCCCCCTTCGCCTGGTAGAAGTCAATGCTTGGAAAGTTGGTGTTCAGGACGACAAAGTTCAACAGGGAGCACTTGTTCTGTAACGCGATCTGCAAAAATGCACACAATTCACCCGGGTAAGTGTGGGACATGTCCATTAGATCAGTCAAACATCATGATCACAACAGTAAAGCTCCCTTTACATCAAACCACCAAACACTCCCAGGACAGGGTCAGCACGGAGTTAGATACAGAGTGAAGCTCCCTCTACACTGTCCCCCATCAAACACTCCCAGGACAGGGACAGCACGGGGTTAGATACAGAGTAAAGCTGCCTCTACACTGTCCCCCCATCAAACACTCCCAGGACAGGGTCAGCACGGGGTTAGATACAGAGTAAAGCTGCCTCTACACTGTCCCCCATCAAACACTCCCAGGACAGGGTCAGCACGGGGTTAGATACAGAGTAAAGCTCCCTCTACACTGTCCCTACATCAAACACTCCCAGGACAGGGACAGCACGGGGTTAGATACAGAGTAAGGCTCCCTCTACACTGTCCCTCCATCAAACACTCCCAGGACAGGGTCAGCACGGGGTTAGATACAGAGTGAAGCTCCCTCTACACTGTACCCCTTCAGCGATCTATGGACAAACACTCCCCCCTCCAAAATCCCTCTGTCCCTGTGAATGTCCTCCCTTCCCTCCAAAAACTTGAAAGGGTTCAGAAAAGATTTACAAAGATGTTGCCAGGTTTGGAAGGTTTGAGCTACAGGGAGAGGCTGGATCGGCTGACTCTGTTTTCCCCGGAGCGTCAGAGGCTGAGGGGTGACCTTATGGAGGTTTATAAAATCATGAGGGGCATGGATAGGGTAAATAGACAAGGTCTTTCCCCTGGAGTGGGGGGAGTCCGGAACTAAAGGAACGAAGGTTTCAAGTGACAGGGGAAAGACTTTAAAAAGATCTTGAAGGATCTTTGATTCAGAGGGTGGTGCGTGTATGGAATGAGCTGCCAGAGGAAGTGGTGGAGGCTGGTTCAACATTTAAATGGCATCTGGATGGGTATAGGAAGGGTTTTGAGGGATATTGGCCAAATGCTGGCAGGTGGGACTAGATTTTTATGGAATATCTGGTCAGCATGGACGGCTTGGACCGAAGGGTCTGTTTCCGTGCTGTACATCTCTCTGAGTACTCTTTTATACTGTTTCTGCTTCCATAATGTTACCACCTCACAGTTCATCAGGGTCAAATGCTAGCTCCACTGACCCGGCCATCTGACCAATCTATTGTTCGTCTCCTGTAACCTAATGCCTTCCTCACGCCTAGACAATCTTTGTATTATTTGCAAACTTACTTATCGCTCCCTCTCCCACACTCTCACCTCGATCCTTTATGTATAATGCAAACAATAATGGACCCAGCACTGATCCCTGTGGCACACCAATGGACACGGGGGGGTGAGGGGGGGGGGTCTAGTAATATGAACAGCCTTCTACGGCCAGCCTCGGGCTCTTGGTAGCAGGTTTTGAGAAGGTTTGCAGTTCGGGTTGAGGTTCTGGATATAAGTTTGCTCGCAGAGCTGCAAGGTTCATTTTCAAATGTTTCATCACCATACTAGGTAACATCATCAGTGAGTCTCTGGTGAAGCACTGGTGCTAGTGACCCGCTTTCTATTTGTGTGTTTAGGTTTCCTTGGGTTGGTGATGTCATTTCCTGTACCCCCTCCCGACATCACCATACTAAGTGACATCATCAGTGAGCCTCTGGTGAAGCACTGGTGTTAGTGACCCACTTTCTATTTGTTTGTTTAGGTTTCCTTGGGTTGGTGATGTCATTTCCTATGGTGATGTCATTTCCGGTTCCCCCCCCAACATCACCATACCAGGTGATAGCATCATTGAGCCTCTGGTGAAGCACTGGTGTTACTGACCCGCTTTCTATTTATATGTCTAGATTTCTTTGGGTTATTGATGTCATTTCTGGTGGTGATGTCATTTCTTGTTTTTTCCCCTGACATCACACAGGAAATGAAATCATCACTCCAAGACAACCCAAACACACAAACAGAAAGTGGGTCACGAACACCAGCAGTTCACCGGAGGCTCATTGATGATGTCACATAAATTGGTGACGAAATGTCTGAAAACGAATCTTCCAGCTCTGTGCTCATCACGGAGCCAAATTTGGATCAGTCTTGCCAAGTTACCCTGGACCCCCTTTAGCTTTGACCTTCTTTATCTGTCTCCCACATACAACCTTACCAAAGGCTTTGATGTATTAAATATATCAAGCCTCGTCTACGCAGTTGGTCACCTCCTCGAAAAGTTCAACCAAATTGTTAGGCATGACCTCCCTCAGGCAAACCCTCATCTCTCCAAGTGGAGACTAATTCCCTCCTTTAGGATTTTCCTCAATAGTTTCCCTACTGTTGATGATTAGATTAGATTACTTACAGTGTGGAAACAGGCCCTTCAGCCCAACAAGTCCACACCGACCCGCCGAAGCACAACCCACCCATACCCCTTTACCTAAAATAAAAGGGCAATTTAGCATGGTCAACTCACCTGACCTGCACATCGTTGGAGGGTGGGAGGAAACCGGAGCACCCGGAGGAAACCCACACAGACACGGGGAGAACGTGCAAACTCCACACAGTCAGTCAGTCGCCTGAGTCGGGAATTGAACCCGGGTCTCTGGCGCTGTGAGGCAGCAGTGCTAACCACTGTGCCACCGTGCCGCCCAGGATGTGAGACTCACTGGCCTGATCCAAGAAGGAGGGAGATAATTCTCCAAACGGGTGCAGTTTAGGAAAAAAAGTTGAGATGCAGCAAGACCTGGGTGTCATGGCGGAACAGTTGCTGAAGGTTGGCATGCAGGTGTAGCGGGCAGAGAGGAAAGCGCATGGCATGCAGGCCTTCATAGCAAGAGGGTTTGCGCATTGGAGTAGGGATGTCTTGCTGCAGTTATACAGGGCCTAGGTGAGGCCACACCTTGAGTACTATGTGCAGTTTTGGTCTCCTAGTCTGAGGAAGGACATGCTTACAATTGAGGGAGATAGTGAGGACCATAGATGCTGGACATCACAGAATACTAGACTATCTACCCACTAAATATAGTGACATCCCATAAACACACCCATGGCATAGGCAAATTCAGTGCAATAGATTATCTCCATTAGACATAGGAGCAGAAATTAGGCTGTCCAGTCTACTCTGCCATTCACACATGGCTGATAGGTTTTTCAACCCCATTATCCCATTTCTCCCTGTAACCTTTGATCCCTTTGGCAATCTCCATTTTAAATACTCTCCCACAGATTCACCACTCTCTGGCTAAAGACGTTTCTCCTTATCTCACAGGCAATTCTAGCAGCAGGAAGAGAACCCTCAGCTTTCAGCTGGAACAGGGAGAGAGGGAAAACAGCTCCCAAAACCACCTTCAAGACCCCAGCAACTGCTCCTGAAAGACTTAAACTGGCCCTGGGGGAAGCTTGACCCCACCCGTTCAGGCTGCTTCTATTGTCCTGACTGTGGAATGAATCCTGAGCTGTGGATTGGCTCTGAGCAGACTGCTCGGCACCTCTGGCTCAACTCTCCTTCATGAAAAACAAAACTCGGACAAAACGCACCTCTTAATGCCACAGTGTCGTCCCACAGAAGTGAGGCTCTGTTTTATCACCTCAGCCATGTCCTCTGGCTCCAAACCCAGATTGTCCCCTGTGGACCCGACCCCCCTCTCCCTGGTTATCCTCTTCCCCTTTCCCATTCTTGTCTTATCCCTCCCTAATCTTATCTGCCTCGCATCTTCTTATGCTCCCTCTTCATCCTCCTAATGACTTCCTTTCGCTCTCTCTCTGCCCTTTTTATGCTCATCTCAGGTTTCTTGTTGATCGCCTCCCGCTGTACCAGCTCAAAATCTCTCTCCTCCAGGAGACGGTTTTCGTTTTACCTCAGCCACTTTGCGCAGTAACGCACTCCCGATTCCTTTCCCTGAAATAAAAGAAATCTGGTGAGATCCGCTCTGAATTCCAGGGGGTAGGGCTGCTGGTGGAGGTGACTCAGTGTCTCTGTCTGTGGAGAGCTGACTGTACATATATTGAGACCCGTGTTACTCTCGATTAAGCGTGGCTGGGGAGGGGGGTAGGGGTGGGAGTGGGGGTGGTGGGGGAATATTCAGGCACAAACAGCTCTCGGGGCTTTGACGTTCTAAGGAGATAAGCCATCCCGGGACTCACGCAGGAATGTGACAGAGGGAAATGTGACCCCCCACCAGCCTAGAAAATTAGGACGAACAGGGACACAAAACACCTGGGGACAAAGGTGTTGGTTTTGATGTACGTCTTGTATGAGAGAGTGAGAGAAGTGGGGGGGGGGGGGAAGGGGGGGGAAGAGAGAGAGAGAGAGAGAGAGAGACACACACAGCGAGAGTGACCGAGAGAGACAGAGAAAGACAGGGAGAGAGAGGAGAGAGACAGAGAGAGAGAGACAGAGGGAGAGAGAGGGGGAGAGAGAGACACACACGCACACACAGCGAGACACAGAGAGAGAGGGAGGTGGGGAGAGAGAGAGAGGGGGAGAGAGAGAGGGGGAGAGAGAGACAGAGAGAGAGACACACAGTGAGAGTGACTGAGAGAGAGAGACAGAGAGGGAGAGAGGGACAGACAGACAGACAGACAGACATACACACAACGAGAGTGACCGAGAGAGACAGACAAAGAGAGACAGAGAGAGAGAGAGACAGAGGGAGAACGGGTGTAAGGGCCAGAGGAGGTGACAGAGACAGGGAGGAGTTGTAGGGGCTGGAGGAGGTGACAGAGATAGGGAGAGGGTGTAGGAGCTGGAGGAGGAGACAGAGATAGGGAGGGGGTGTTGGGGGCTGGAGGGGGTGACAGTGATAGGGAGGGGGTGTAGGGGCTTGAGGGGGTGACAGAGATAGGGAGGGGGAGTAGGGGCTAGTGGGGGTGACAGAGATATGGAGGCGGTATAGGGGCCTGGAGGGGGTGACAGAGATAGGAGAGTGTGTAGGGGCTGGAGGAGGTGACAGTGATAGGGAGGGAGTGTTGGGGGCTGGTGGGGGTGACAGAGATAAGGAGGGGGTATAGGGGACTGGTGGGGGTGACAGAGATAGTGAGGGGGTGTAGGGGCTGGAGGGGGTGATGGTGATAGGGAGGGGGTGTAGGGGCTGGAGGAGGTGATGGTGATAGGGAGGGGGTGTTGGGGGCTGGTGGGGGTGATGATGATAGGGATGGGGTGTAGGGTGGGGGTGATGGTGATCGATCCACAACTGGGCAGAAGTGGGCGAGATGGCGTCCCCTCACCTCGAAGCTCTTCCATCACATAGAGATCTTCTAAATACACCGCCCTGCCCTTCCAGCCCACGTAGCTGAAGAAATACAATGCGTAGCCCACCACTGTGTGTCCTGGAAGCAGAGAAAGCAAGTGCAAATGAATGAGAGAGATAGATAAATAGAGAGAGAGAGAGACAGAGACAGAGTGATTGAGAGAGAAACAGAGGCAGAGACACAGAGAGAGACAGACAGACAGAGAGACAGAGTGAGAGAGAGAGAGAGAGACAAAGAGAGAGACAAAGAGAGAGACACAGAGTGAGAGACAGAGAGACAGAGTGAGACAAGAAACAGAAAGAAAGACAGAGAGACAGAAAGAGAGACAGAGCAAGAGAGAGAGAGAGAGAGAGAGATAGTGAAATAGAGAGAGACAGATAGAGATGACAGAGACAGAGAGAGACAGAGTCAGAGACAGACAGATAGACAGAGACAGAGAGACAGAGAGAGAGAGAGAGACAGAGACAGAGACAGAGACAGAGACAAAGAGAGAGACACAGAGTGAGAGACTGAGACAGAGAGACATGAGACAGGAAGAAAGACAGAGAGATAGACAGAAAGAGAGAGAGAGACAGAGTGAGAGAGAGAGAGAGAGAGACAGAGAGACAGAGACACAGAGAGAGACAGAGCGAGACAAGAGACAGAAAGAAAGACAGAGAGACAGTGTGAGAGGGAGAGAGAGAGAGAGATAGTGAAATAGAGAGAGACAGATAGAGATAACAGAGACAGAGAGAGACAGAGTCAGAGAGGCAGGGAGAGACAAGAGAGACAGAAAGAAAGAGAGTGAGACAGACAGACAGACAATCAGAAAGAGACAGAGAGACAGTCAGAAAGAGAGAAAGAGAGAGACAAGAGACAGAGACAGAGAGAGAGAGAGAGAGAAAGGGAGACAGAGAGACAAAGAGAGATCCCCCCCCCCCCCCCCCCCCCCCCAATTGACAACTCACAACAGCCCAGCCAGAAATACATCTTGCCCCTCGGGAGATTCATAAAAGATGCATCAGCCTTTTTCTCCTGATGTCACTGGAATTTCCACCCAATCCTGTCATAGCCCTCGACGTAGCCCTTGTCGTTCAGCCCTCTGTAGGATTCTGACCCATGACACCATCTGCTCCTGTTCTTGTAGATAGATGGCTGTGGTTGTTGGAGGTCAGTCATCTCAGCTCTAAGACGTCCCTGCAGGTGTCCCTCAGGGGAGTGTCCCTAGACCCCACCATCTTCAGCTGCTCCATCAATGACCTTCCCTCTATTAGAGGTCAGGATGTTCACCAATGTTCAGCACCATTCACTGCTCCTCAGATACCGAAGCAATCCATGTTCAAAGATAAGACAACTGAGGCAATATCCATACTTGGGCTGACAAGTGGGAAGTAATATTCCACCACATAAATACCAGGCAAAGATGATCTCCAACAAGAGAGAGTCTATCCATCTCCCCATTGACAGTCAATGGCATTACCATCATTGAATTCTCTACCAACATCCTGGGACTTACCATTGAGAGAGAATCTAATCGTCACCCCCTTGACATTCAACAGTGTTACCGTCACTGAATCTCCCACTACCAACATCCTGGGGGTTACCATTGCCCCCCCTTAACGTTTAATGGTGCTACCATCACTGAATCCCCCATTACCAACATCTTGGGGGTTACCATCATCCCCCCTTGACGTTCAATGGTATTACCATCACTGAATTCCCCCCCCCATCAACATCCTGGGGGTTACCATTGTGTCAGAATCTAACCATCGCCCCCCCCCTTGACGTTCAATGGTGCTACCATCAATGAATCCCCCATTACCAACATCCTGGGGGTTACCATCATCCCCCCTTGACGTTCAATGGTGTTACCATCACTGAATGCACTGCCCCCCCCCACACAATCAACATCCTGGGGGTTACCATTGAGACAGAATCTAACCATCACCCCCCCTTGATGTTCAATGGTGCTACCATCATTGAATCCCCCACTATCAACATCCTGGGGGTTACCATCATCCCCCCTTGATGTTCAATGGTATTACCATCACTGAATGCTCCCACCCCAATCAACATCCTGGGGGTTACCATTGAGACAGAATCTAACCATCACCCCCTTGACGTTCAATGGTGTTACCATCACTGAATGCCCCCTCCCCCCCATCAACATCCTGGGGGTTATCATCTCCAATGAGAGGTAATAGAACCATCATCCCCTTGACGTTCAATGGTGTTACCATCACTGAATTCCACCCCCTACCACTATCAACAGCCGAGGGGTTATCGTTGACCAGGTCAGCAGATATATAGGAACACCACTTTTTGCAAGTTCTGTTCCAAGCCACTCACGATCCTGACTTGGGAATATATTGGCTGTTCCTTCAGTGTCACTGGGTCAATAAGACTTTCAACAAGCTGTGACTCCTCCTTAATTTGTGACTCACTACCCAGCCCAACAAGAAACACACCCTGATCTTTGGGAGAATCATTTAAGATGCAATGTCTTTGTTTTCCCAACATCAAGTTTGACCTCAGCAGAATTTCAAGCCAATCCGGTCATAAATCTCACCACAGCCTCCCTAACGGCACTGTGTGGGCTTTACCCTTTAGTATATGGACTGCAGCTCATCACCACCTTCTCAAGGGTCAATTAGGGATGCACCATAAATGCTGGGCCCAGTCAGCTACACCCATATCCCACCAGTGAATAAATAGAATGGCCAAGAGACTGGGGCCCACCGGCGATTACCTCGACACGCCTGATCTGCTGGAACCTCTGCCACAAGACTTTTGTAATAGGGACCTTCTGTGAATCCATCCTGTATCAGACCTGTGGGACATCACAACAGAATGTTCATGTTCTCAAAGTGCCCCACCTTCCAGAAACTCGGTGTGCATCTGTGTGTCTGTGTGTGTGTTCTATGTGAGTGAGAGAGTGTGTATAAATGAGTCTGTGTGTGGGGCAGTGTGTTTTCAAAAGTGTGTGTGAGAGAGAATGTGTGTGTGTGAGAGAGAGAGAGAGGGAGAGAGAGTGTTCGTGTGAATGTGAGAGAGAGAGAGAGTGTGTGTGTGTGTGTGTGTGTGTAAATGAGTCTGTGTGTGGGACAGTGTGTTTTCAAAAGTGTGTGTGTGTGAGAGAGAGAGAGAGAATGTGTGTGTGAGAGAGAGAGAATGTGTGTGTGTGTGTGTGTGTGAGAAAGAGAGAGAGAGAGAGAGAGAATGTGTGTGTGAGAGAGAGAGAATGTGTGTGTGTGTGTGTGTCAGAAAGCGAGAGAGAGCATGTGAATGTACAAAATGGGTTTGTGTGTTTGTGGGGGAGTGTTTATGTGAATGGGTGTGAGTGAGGGAGAGAGTGTATGTGTGAGAGTGTGTGTGCGTGAGTTGTGTGTATATATAAATGAGTGTGTGTGTGTGTGTGTGAATGTGAGAGTGTGAGTGACAGGGTGAGTGTATATCTCTTTAAAAACATCACCTTCTGCTGTTTGAATCACCTGGTGAGCAAGCTTCTCATATTCCGCCAGCTCCTGGAACACAAAAGACCAGTAGAACAGCAATTATACCCACAGGTGTGCACTAAACCCCCAGGTAATACAGGTTCAAATCCCATCGCAGCCTCTGGGCAATATTTCAATTCAAGGATTAAGATCTGGAACTGGAAGCTAACGGGTTCAGTCATGGGGAAGGGAATCTGTCACCCTCTGATCTAGACACACACACACATTCTATCAGACACACACACTCTCTCACATATATACACACTCACCAACACAAACTCACTCACACCTCTCACATGCACACGCTCACTCTCGCACACACACTCTCTCACACACACATTCTCTCTCACACTGTCTCACATGCACACTCTCTCTCACACACCCACACTCTCTCACATGCACACACTCTCGCACACACACTTTCTCACACGCACACACTCTCGCACACACACTTTCTCTCACGCACACATGCACACTCTCTCTCACACTCACACACATGCACACTCTCTCATACGTGCACTCTCACTCTCTCTCTCACACTCTCTCACATGTACACTCTCACTCTCTCACATGCACACGCTCACTCTCGCTCACACTCTCTCTCACATGCACACGCTCACTCTCGCTCACTCTCTCTCACATGCACACTCTCTCTCATATGTGCACTCTCACACACGCACACTTTCTCTCTCTCACACACGCACACTCTCAGAGCCATGGATGTACACAGAATGCACTTTGCCCTCATAACCAGCTCCCTCTCCAGGGCAAGGGCAAGCTGGCAAAACCTTGGTAACTAAGAACCAACAGAAATCTCCCTTTCATTAGCTTGCAATCCCTTTTCCCGCTGTAAAGTGTGGAGTGTTCACAGAGCCGTCCTCTCCCTTCCCCCTCCACCAACCCCCCAGTCTGTCTCAGTTAAACTAGCCACCTTTCAAAGTCTTGTATGGCTGGGGCAAAGGGCATCTGGCACAGAGAGAGAGAGAGAGAGAGAGAGCACTGCTTTCCCCTGACCGCAGGGTCTGCTAGACTTTGTGAAAATTTCTGAGATTCTCCTTGAGTTCTCCAGGGGAGGTGGGGTGTGTGTGTGTGTGTGTGTGTGTGGCTGCTGCTGCTCCTGACACACCTTGATCATTCGGACAATGTGCTCGCTGTCCTCAGGCCTCGCCTCCCGCACTGTAAACATCGTCGCGTTGCTGATCTCTCCCTGAGCAGTCCTACACTCTCTCTCACTCTCCCACACTGCCTCTCTCACTCCCACTAGGGCCACACCCCCCTCTCTCTCTCACTCACACACAATTTGGAGATGCTGTTGGTGGACTGGGGTGTACAAAGTTTAAAATCACACCACACCAGGTTATAGTCCAACAGGTTTAATTGGAAGCACTAGCTTTCGGAGCGACGCTCCTTCATCAGGTGATAGTGGAGTACACAATTATAAGGCACAGAATTTATAGCAAAAGTTTACAGTGTGATGTAACTGAAATGATACATTGAAAAATACCTCGATTGTTTGTGGAGTCTTTCAATGAGAGAATGACCATGATAGTTTCACTTCTTTCATGTGTAAATCACAAAACATTTTTTTATAAGTTACATTCTCAGGTTAACTCTAACAATTGGTGTCAGCCTAAACACACGCACACAGGCACTCCTATACACACACGTATACACAGACACACACACACACATACACACACAGTCCTCCAGACACACACACACTCCCACACTCACACAAGCACCCTCTCACAGACTTAGACCACTTTCCACTCACACACACTCACATATACACTCTCTCTCACACTCACAACCCCCAACCCAGACAGACAATACACCACACACACACACACACTCCTACAGACACACACATTCCCACACACACACTCCCACACACACAAGCACCCTCTCACAGACTTAGACACACTACAGTCACACACACTTACATATGCACTCTCTCTCATACTCACAAACCCCCACCCCAGACAAATACACCACACACACACACTCCTACAGACACACACATTCACACACACACACACACACACACACACACACACACACACACACACACACACACACACACACACACACACACCCTCTTACAGGCTTAGACCACTTTACACTCACACACACTCACATATACACTCTCTCTCACACTCACAAACCCCCATCCCAGACAGACAAATACACCACACACACACACACACTCCTACAGACACACACACTCCCACACAGACATGCACCCTCTCACAGACTTAGACACTCTACAGTCACATACACACACATATACACTCTCTCTCACACTCACAACACCCCCCACCCCACCCCAAATAGACAGACAGACACACACACACAAACCCATATGCACACATATACATATAAGTTTGTGGGGTGAATTTGTACTTGCAGAGTTACATTGTACTCTGCTTAAAAACTGTATGAATTCACGTAAGACTCACTTTTTAGATTAGAATCAGTCTAAACATTATGGCACAGAGAACACAGGGGATTAACACCTTCAACATCTTATCTGGGCTGACACCAACTGTTAGAGTTAACCTGAGAATGCAACTTATATATAAAAATGTTTTGCGATTTACATATGAAAGAAGTGAAACTATCAGTGTCATTCTAACAGATGGAAGACTCAACAGACAATTGAGGTATTTTCCAATGTATAATTTCAGTTACATCACACTGTAAACTTTTGCTATAAATTCTGTGCCTTACAATTGTGTTCTCCACTATCACCTGATGCAGGAGCAGCGCTCCGAAAGCTAGTGCTTGCAATTCTCTCTCTCTCTCTCTCACACACACACACACACACACACGCACACACACACACACACTCTCTCTCTCTCTCTCTCTCTCTCTCTCTCTCTCTCCTGCTGAGACCAAGCTCACAAAGATGTACAGCATGGACGGGTTGGACCGAAGGGTCTGTTTCTGTGCTGTACATCTCTATGACTCTATAATCCCAGTGACAAGGGGTCCACTAAAAGCCCACTTGCTGAGGTTTTAATAGAGGGTGCCCCCTACAGCCATGCATGCTGGGATATCCTCCCCTCCATTAGTTATCTCCCCACAACTCATTCTGGGAGCGGTGAACAATCTAGTGCATCTGTGTATCCATTCCTGAAGGGTTGTTTGGGGAGGTGACAGTGTCTGACAAGGTCTGAGATAACAGAGAACCGAGCCCTCCATCTTTATTACTCACGATTTCAAACTGAAGTCTGATAGATATAGGGAAAGTTGTGGATACAATATATCTGGATTTTCAGAAGGCATTGTTTAACGTGCTAACTCAAAAAGATGACAGTCCATGGTGTTAGAAAGGTAACAGATTAGCAGGGATACAGAATTGATTAACTACTTTTTGTCATTTACATAAATGATTTGGATGCGAGCATAAGAAGTACAGTTAGTAAGTTTGTAGATGACACCAAAATTGGAGGTGTAGTGGACAGCGAAGAGGGTTACCTCAGATTACAACAGAATCTTGACCAGATGGGCCAATGGGCTGAGAAGTGGCAGTTGGAGTTTAATTCAGATAAATGTGAGGTGCTGCATTTTGGGAAAGCAAATCTTAGCAGGACTTGTACACTTAATGGTAAGGTCCTAGGGAGTGTTGCTGAACAAAGAGACCTTGGAGTGCAGGTTCATAGCTCCTTGAAAGTGGAGTCGCAGGTAGATAGGATAGTGAAGAAGGCGTTTGGTATGCTTTCCTGTATTGAGTACAGGAGTTGGGAGGTCATGTTGCGGCTGTACAGGACATTGGTTAGGCCACTGTTGGAATATTGCATGCCATTCTGGTCTCCTTCCTATCGGAAAAATGTTGTGAATCTTGAAAGGGTTCAGAAAAGATTTACAAGGATGTTGCCAGGGTTGGAGGGTTTGAGCTACAGGGAGAGGCTGAACAGGCTGGGGCTGTTTTCCCTGGAGTGTCGGAGGCTGAGGGGTGACCTTATAGAGGTTTACAAAATCATGAGGGGCATGGATAGGGTAAATAGACAAAGTCTTTTCCCTGGGGTGGGGGAGTCCAGAACTAGAGGGACATAGGTTTAGGGTGGGAGGGGAAAGATATAAAAGAGACCTACAGGGCAACATTTTCACACAGAGGGTGGTGCGTGTATGGAATGAGCTGCCAGAGGAAGTGGTGAAGGCTGGTACAATTGCAACATTTAAGAGGCATTTGGATGGGTATATGAATAGGAAGGGTTTGGAAGGATATGGGCCGGGTGCTGGCAGGTGGGACCAGATTGGGTTGGGATATCTGAGAGGCATGGATGGGTTGGACCGAAGGGTCTGTTTCTGTGCTGTACATCTCTATGACGGAGCGTCGGGATAAATGGAGGGTTGCATTTTCAGGACAGTGACCTGTAGCCAGTGGCGTGCGACAGGGATCAGCGCCAAAGCTATTTACAATATGAGTCAAGGACTTGGATGAGGAACGTGAATTTGCTGTCGCTAAGTTTGGAAATAACACAAATATAGGTGGCAAGGCAAGCACTAAGGGAGAGACAGACTCTGCGGAGGGAATTGGCAGATGGAATATAAGGTGGGAAAATGAGAGGGTTTGCATTTTGACGGGGAAAACCGAGAAGCTGGCTATTAGTCCGATGGAGAACGATTCCAGAAAGCTGCAGGATAGTGGGATCTGGGGGTTCTTGTGCATAAATCTTAGAAGGCTGAGGATACCGACCCAGCAGGGGAGGCAACTGGAATATTGGCCTTTATTTCAAAGGAGAATAAAATATGGATCTTGAAAGACCGATGTGAGACATCAATCAGCTGGAATAGTGTAGACAGTCTCTGGCCCTTGTATCTAAGGAATGGTATCCAGCTTTGGAAGCAGTCCAGAGGGATGTTCATTCATTTGATCTCAGAGATGGAGGGACTGTCTGACAGGGAGTGTTTGACAGTTTGGGCTTGTATGTGTTCAAGTCGAGAATAACGAGAGATGACGTTATTCAAACCTACAGGATTCTCAAGGGGACATTGATGGGGGGGGGCGGGGGGGGGGGGGGGTGAATGTGGAGAGGCTGTTTCCCTCTGTGTATGGAAGAGTCTAGGAACCAGAGGGGCATCATCTCAGATTAGGGAGCCCTTCCCATGGATGGTAGAGATGGAGAGGAATTTCGCCTCTCTGTGGGGGGAGAGAATCTGCAGACTTATTTCCCATAGAGGGCTGGCCAAGCTGGGTCACTCAGTATATTCACGGCTGAGTGGGATTTTTACTCAGGGAGGGCAACGGCCAAAAGGCAGGAAGGTGGAGTTGACAATTATCAGATCGGCCGTGATCTCGTTGAATGGCACAGCAGGTCCGATGGGCAGAATGGCCCACCTCTACTCATCCATCTTATCATATCTCTGCCATCCTCTCCGGTCCCTACACATACCCCCCCATTTCTATCACCTCCTCCAGGTCCCATACCCCATCCCTATCCCTGTCACCCCCTACACCCCCTCCCTATCTCTGTCACCCCTCCAGACCCTACACCCCCTCCCTATCTCTGTCACCCCCTCCAGCCCCTACACCCCCTCCCTATCTCTGTCACCTCCTCCAGCCCCTACATGCCCTCCATATCTCTGTCACCCGCTCCAGCCCCCTACACCTCCTCCCTATCTCTGTCACCTCCTCTAGCTCCCTACACCCCCTCCCTATCTCTGTCACCCCATCCTGTCCCTAAATCCCCTCCCTATCCCAGTCACCCCCTCCTTATCTCTGTCACCTCCCCCAGCCCCTACACCCCCTCCCTATTTCAGTCAACGCCTCCAGCCCTACATCCCCTCCCTATCTCTGTCATCCCTCCAGTCCCTACACCCCCTCCCTATCTCTGTCACCCCCTCCAGCCCCTACACTCCCTCCCTATCTCTGTCACCTCCTCCAGCCCCTACACTCCCTCCCTATCCCTGTCACCCCCTCCAGCCCCTACACCCCCTCCCTATCTCTGTCACCCCCTCCAGCCCCTACACCTCCTCCCTATCTCTGTCACCCCCTCCAGCCCCTACACCCCTTCCCTATCTGTCACCCCCTTCAGCCCCCTACACCCCCTCCCTATCTCTGTCATCCCCTCCAGTCTTAAACACCCCCTCCCTATCTCTGTCACCTCCTCCAGTCCCTACACCCCCTCCCTATCTCTGTCATCCCCTCCAGCCCCTACACCTCCTCCCTATCTCTGTCACCTCCTTCAGCCCCTACATGCCCTCCATATCTCTGTCACCCCCTCCAGCACCCTACACCTCCTCCCTATCTCTGTCACCTCCTCTAGCTCCCTACACCCCCTCCCTATCTCTGTCACCCCATCCTGTCCCTAAATCCCCTCCCTATCCCAGTCACCCCCTACCTATCTCTGTCACCTCACCAGCCCCTTACACCCCCTCCCTATCTCTGTCACCTCCTCCAGCCCCTACACCCCCTCCCTATCTCTGTCACACCCTCCAGCCCCTATACCCCCTCCCTATCTCTGTCACCCTATCCTGTCCCTAAATCCTCTCCCTATCCCAGTCACCCCCTCCTTATCTCTGTCACCTCCCCCAGCCCCTACACCCCCTCCCTATCTCAGTCAACCCCTCCAGCCCTACACCCCCTCCCTATCTCTGTCACTCCCCCCAGCCCTACATCCCCCTCCCTATCTCTGTCACCCCCTCCTGCCCCTACAACCCTCATGGTATCGCACATCCACCACCCAACTAGCCCCTGGTTGGGGTAAGGCTGGGTTTGGGTGGCTGGAGGTGAGGGGGTGGGTGTTGTGGGGTTGCTGAGCTCTGCATTACCTCCCTCAACCTCCTACAGCCTGAGGACAGGCTGTCGGTTGCTATACAAATGCAGGTCCTTCGTGTGGTACTGCAGAGCTGTGGGAGGAGTTGGGAGCTGGCTGATTGGGATGGGTGGGGGGGTTGTGTGTGTGGTGGGAGGGGTGGGGGGGTGGGGTTGGCGCAAGTGGGATGTCCATTGAAAAAAGAGAAATCCTCACCTCCTCAGTTACAATACTTACCTCAGAGGCCCAGCGCCAACCTTGTCACTCCCCCACCAACACTCCCACAGGAGGACTTCCACCCCATCACAAAGCTCAAAGGCCAATGGGATCAAAGTCCACTGGTATCCGAGACTCGGCATTCCCGGTTGTCAGGGAAACGGATGAGCCTCGCGCAGAAATTCCTCCTGTCACTGCCTGTGGGGCCCCAAGGGATGGAGCAACGTTGGTGGTTGGGGCAGGGTGAGGGGAGAATGCAAAGAGGCCAAGGGAAAGGGGTGGTGGGCTCGGACAGCTCTTCAACGGAAGGCCTTTTAGAGCAGAGATAAGAAGAAACCCGCTTCAGCCAGACAGCAGGGTGTCTGTGGAATGAATTGCCACAGAAGGCCAGGACATTGAGTATATTTAAGACGGAGGTAAATAGACTCTTGAGGATCAAGGGCTATGGGGAGACAGTGGGAGAAGGGGATTGAGAAACTTGTCAGAAATGATTGAATGGCGGAGTAGACGCGATGGGCTGAATGGCCTAATTCCTGCTCCTACGTCTTACCGTCTTTATCATCAAGTGAGGATGTAATGGTGTGAGAACAGCCCGGGCCACACATCTGTTCACCCTCTAACAGGCTCTAAGAGACTGGACAGCACTGCTGCCCCGTAACACCAGGGACCTGGGTTCGATTCCAGCCTCAGGTGACTGGCTGTGTGGAGTTTGCACATTCTCCCTGTGTCTGTGTGAGTTTCCTCCGGGTGCTCTGGTCTCTCTCACAGTTCAGGATAGGGCAGATGAGCCATGTTAAATTGTCCCATAGTGTCCAGGGATGTGCAGGTTAGGGTGGATTGACCATGGGAAATTGTCCCATAGTGTCCAGGGATGTGCAGGTCAGGGTGGATTGGCCATGGGGAATTGTCCCATAGTGTCCAGGCATGTGCAGGTCAGGGTGGATTGGTCATGTTAAATTATCCCATAGTGCCCAGGGATGTGCAGGTTAGAGTGGATTGGCCATGGGAAATTATCCCATAGTGCCCAGGGATGTGCAGGTTAGAGTGGATTGGCCATGGGGAATTGTCCCATAGTGTCCAAACATGTACAGGTTAGGACGGATTGGCCACGGGGAATTGTCCCATAGTGTCCAGGGATGTGTAGATTAGGGTGGATTGGCCATGGGGAATTGTCCCATAGTGCCCAGGGATGTGCAGGTTAGGGTGGATTGACCATGGGAAATTGTCCCATAGTGCCCAGGGATGTGCAGGTTAGGGTGGATTGACCATGGGAAATTGTCCCATAGTGTCCAGGGATGTGCAGGTTAGGGTGGATTGGCCATGGGAAATTGTCTCATAGTGCCCAGGGATGTGTAGGTTAGGACGGATTGGCCATGGGGAATTGTCCCATAGTGCCCAGGGATGTGCAGGTTAGGGTGGATTGGCCATGGGGAATTGTCCCATAGTGTCCAGGGATGTGCAGGTTAGGGTGGATTGGCCATGGGGAATTGTCCCGTAGTGCCCAGGGATGTGTAGGATAGGACGGATTGGCCATGGGGAATTGTCCCATGAGGAGCAGGCTCGGTGGGTTAGCCATTGGAAATGCAGGGTCACAGGGATGGAAGCTCAACACAAACTTGAAGGAAAGCACCTCATTTACAGCTGGGAGACGCTGCAGCCTTCTCGACTCAATAACTTAGGGATTTGGAGACGCCGGTGTTGCATTGGGGTGTACAAAGCTCAACAAAATCACACCACAGGTTATAATCCAACAGGTTGTAGCCCCACAAACCAGGCCTCATTACACACAACCCATTGTTAGTCACTAATAGTCTCCACTGACAGCCATTCACCCTCCCAGCTGGATTGTTATCTGTTCCTTTGTCTGTCTAACTGTCCTCTCTCTTTGGGCTCTATCCGTACCTATCATTCACTCCCTAACCCCCTCCTCCCCCCCATCTTCTGCCTAAAACACAACTTCTTCCTAACTACCGTCACCTCCGCAACGTTAACTCAGATTTCTCTCCTCAAATTCGGCTGGACCTGCCGAGCTTTTCCAGTGATTTCTGTCTTGCTACAGTAGGGACAGGGGCGGGTGTGGTTGTGGGGTTGGGGTGCTTGTCGGCGAGTGGCCTGCCTCCACGCTGTCAGGATGCTATGATTTGGAGATGAATGCAATCGAGCAAACGTGCAGCAGCAAAAACTTTAAAACTTACAGAATGAGTGGTGATTGTGTGGGTTCTAACATCAGCAATGTCTCAAGGTTCAGTCTGAACACTATCCTGGTCCAGTGAAAACATTCCTGATGAAGGGCTTATGCCCGAAACGTCGAATTTTCTATTCCTTGGATGCTGCCTGACCTGCTGTGCTTTAACCAGCAACACATTTTCAGCTGTGATCTCCAGCATCTGCAGACCTCATTTTTTACCCAGTGAAAACTTATACTGGGTACTGAGCTGCACTGACAAGCAGCCTCCAGCAGAGAGAGCTGTTGTCCACCTAATGAGGGGCTTTTTTATAATGTTCCTATTTATTTATTTCTGATAAAAAAACTTTCTCCATTACTCTATACCCTCTCCTGAAGGGGCTGACTCTCACTGGGGTACGGGGTCTCCCTCCCCCTCCTGAAGGGGCTGACTCTCACTGGGGTACAGGGTCTCCCTCTCCCTCCTGAAGGGGCTGACTCTCAGTGGGGTATGGGGTCCCCCTCCCCCTCCTGAAGGGGCTGACTCTCACTGGGGTACAGGGTCTCCCTCCCCCTCCTGAAGGGGCTGACTCTCACAGGGGTACAGGGTCTCCTTCCCCCTCCTGAAAGGGCTGACTCTCACTGGGGTACAGGGTCTCCCTCCCCCTCCTGAAGGGGCTGACTCTCACTGGGGTATGGGGTCCCCCTCCCCCTCCTGAAGGGGCTGACTCTCACTGGGGTACAGGGTCTCCCTCCCCCTCCTGAAGGGGCTGACCCTCACTGGGGTACAGGGTCTCCCTCCCCCTCCCGAAGGGGCTGACTCTCACTGGGGTACGGGGTCTCCCACCTTCTCCTGAAGGGGCTACTCTCACTGGGGTACAGGGTCTCCCTCCCTCTCCTGAAGGGGCTGACTCTCACTGGGGTACGGGGTCTCCCTCCCCCTCCTGAAGGGGCTGACTCTCACTGGGGTACAGGGTCTCCCTCCCCCTCCTGAAGGGGCTAACTCTCACTGGGGTACAGGGTCCCCCTCCCCCTCCTGAAGGGGCTGACTCTCACTGGGGTACGGGGTCTCCCTCCCCCTCCTGAAGGGGCTGACTCTCACTGGGGTACAGGGTCTCCCTCCCCCTCCTGAAGGGGCTGACTCTCACTGGGGTACAGGGTCCCCCTCCCCCTCCTGAAGGGGCTGACTCTCACTGGGATACGGGGTCTCCCTCCCCCTCCTGAAGGGGCTGACTCTCACTGGGGTACGGGGTCCCCCTCCCCCTCCTGAAGGGGCTGACTCTCACTGGGGTACAGGGTCTCCCTCCCCCTCCTGAAGGGGCTACTCTCACTAGGGTACAGGGTCTCCCTCCCTCTCCTGAAGGGGCTGACTCTCACTGGGGTACGGGGTCTCCCTCCCCCTCCTGAAGGGGCTGACTCTCACTGGGGTACGGGGTCCCCCTCCCCCTCCTGAAGGGCCTGACTCTCACTGGGGTACGGGGTCCCCCTCCCCCTCCTGAAGGGGCTGACTCTCACTGGGGTACAGGGTCTCCCTCCCCCTCCTGAAGGGGCTACTCTCACTAGGGTACAGGGTCTCCCTCCCTCTCCTGAAGGGGCTGACTCTCACTGGGGTACGGGGTCTCCCACCCCTTCCTGAAGGGGCTGACTCTCACTGGGGTACAGGGTCTCCCTCCCCCTCCTAAAGGGGCTGACTCTCACTGGGGTGCAGGGTCTCCCTCCCCCTCCTGAAGGGGCTGACTCTCACTGGGGTACAGGGTCTCCCTCCCCCTCCTGAAGGGGCTGACTCTCACTGGGGTATGGGGTCCCCCTCCCCCTCCTGAAGGGGCTGACTCTCACTGGGGTACAGGGTCTCCCTCCCTCTCCTGAAGGGGTTGGCTCTGACTGGGGTAACGGGGTCCCTTTCTTGCTCCTCTGAGGGTTGGTCTGTACCCAATGGACCGAATGGCCTGATTCCACACTGTAGGGATGCTATCACTGTACAAGTGTCCTTGTGTAATGAGCTGTATGTGGGGCACTCAGACAGAATTGTGGTGCGCTTTAGGAACTTAGTGTATCAGAAATTTCACCAATGCCACAACCAGTAGAGACCAAAATAGGCCATTCAGCCCATCGAGATTGCATCAACATTCAATGAGAGTAGGTTTATCTGGTCATTCTCTCCTCCATTTTCCTCCTCTTCCCCATAAATTGTGTTTCCTGTTCTGATTAGCACCCTCAGCACTGGCCCTCCGACAGTGCCCATTCCCTCAGCACTGGCCCTCTGACAGTATCCGCTCCCTCAGCACTGACCCTCCGACAGTGCCCATTCCCTCAGCACTGACCCTCCGACAGTGCCCATTCCCTCAGCACTGACCCTCCGACAGTGCCCATTCCCTCAGCACTGACTCTCCGACAGTGCCCATTCCCTCAGCACTGGCCCTCTGACAGTATCCGCTCCCTCAGCACTGACCATCTGACAGTGCCCATTCCCTCAGCACTGACCCTCCTACAGTGCCTGCTCCCTCAGTACTGACCCTCCGACAGTGCCCACTCCCTCAGTAATGACCCTCCAACAGTGCCCACTCCCTCAGCACTGACGCTCCAACAATGCCCGTTCCCTCAGCACTGACCCTCCGACAGTGCCCGTTCCCTCAGCACTGACCCTCCGACAATGTCCTCTCCCTCAGCACTGACCCTCCGACAGTGCCTGTTCCCTCAGCACTGACCCTCCAACAGTACCTGCTCCCTCAGCACTGACCCTCCGACAGTGCCTGCTCCCTCAGCCCTGACCCTCGGATTTTAACAATTCTGCTTTCCTCCCCACCCCATTCCGCAGGAGCCGACAGTGAAACCTTTGAACATGCCAGGAAAGGGTTAAAAATGACTCACGGGCACCCTGTGGCCCAGAACTCGGTGAGAGCTGCGGATCAGACTGTGGTTGGACTCTGCCAACATCACCGCCCACCCCCTGTCCTGCCCCTTTACTCCCGGCTGTGGGAGGTGGTATAAAATAGGCTTGTCTGTGTTTGAGTAGAGTGTGCTATACCTGTTCCCTCCAGCACCAGCTCCTACCCGCAGAAATGGTACTCCACTCCAAAAGCCGGGAATGCCTGGCAGTGCCCAGTCAGGAGAGACTGCAGGTCAACATTCTCATCCTGGGTGCAGAGAGGGTTGGCAAGTCTGGTAAATGGATTTTCTTTTGAAAAGCTGGTCGCGGGGAGCTGGGGGAGCGGGAGGGGCGTGCAGGGAGGGCAAATACCCAGGTCGCTGGAGCAACGTCTGGGCAAAGGTGATGGGCATTCGTGTTTTGCGAGTTGGGTGGGGAGGGTGCTGGGGGTCGACTGAAGCTTAAATCTGCCCCTCCCCGGCGCCTCCTTCCACCACCCAGTCTGACATTAGCCAAGATTGCATTCTCTGAGTAAGCCTTTCTGCCCATCGAAAAACCCACAGCCCTGAATCCCAGAAGGTGGCCAAAGGAGAGGAAAGGCACCCTTGGGAGCCCACTCGGGATATGTGGGTTATGCGGAGTGTCCTGGTGGGGGCAGAGGGGTAGTGTCCCTCTCTCTGTGCCGGGAGACCCAAGTTCAAGCCCATCCCCTGCTCCACAGACTGTGTGTGTGTGTCTGTGTCTGTGTGTGTCTGTATCTGGGTGTGTGTGTCTGTGTCTGTGTCTCTGTGTGTCTGTGTGTGTGTGTGTGTGTGTCTGTGTGAGTGTGTGTCTGTGTGTGTGAGTGTGTGTGTGTGTGTGTGTGTGTGTGTGTGTGTCTGAACTGGAGATCCTGTCAGATTTGGACAGCGGAATTAGAATTGATGGCTGTTCGATGGCCAGTACGGACTAAATGGGCGGAAGGGCCTATTTCTCTGCTGTTTACCAACCCGGTCAGTCTTAGCCCACAAAGAGGTATGCTCTGTTTTGCTGTTGTTCCTGAACTGTGTTGGTTTACCCCCCCCACCCCGACCCGTCTTGCCTTTGGTCTGGACTCAGTCCTGTTAGCAACAGGTAACAGTCAGGGGCAAGCGATTGGGAAGTGGCCGATCCTCTGTCCTTGGGGAATCCCATCCCGGGACCTTCACATCAGAGCTGGCCTCCAGTGGACCCTGCCGGATGGTGGGAGAGGGGACAGGGGCTAGTGTTGTGGCTAGGACGGGCTTTCTGTGGTGACCTCTTCCTGATGCTCAACCTCCAACCTCTGTCTCTCTCTCCCTCTGCCCCTCTGTAGCCCTCACCGTCCGTTTCCTCACCCGGAGATTCATCGGGGAATACGGCGATATCGGTGAGGAGACCATTCTGCTCGGCGAGGGTGGGTGGGAGGTGGGAATTGCGGGGGACGGGGAATTGGGGAAAGAATTGGGGGGAGATGGAGTTGGAGGAGAGGGGTTTGGGGAGAGGGAACTTGGGGGAGAGAGAATTGGGGAGGGGGAATTGGGGGAGATGGAGTTGATGAGGGAGGTTGAGGGGAGAGGGAATTGGGAGAGAGAGAATGGGGTGGGGGCATTGGGGGAGAGGGCATGGGGGAGATGGAGTTGGGGTGGGGGGGCTGGGGAGAGGAAATTGGGGGAGAGAGATTGGAGGAGGGGGCATTGGGGGAGAGGGAATGGGGAGAGAGAATTGGGGGAGATGGAGTTGAGGGAGGTTGAGGGGGAGAGGGAATTGGGGGAGATGGAGTTGAGGGAGGTTGAGGGGGAGAGGGAATTGGGGGAGATGGAGTTGAGGGAGGTTGAGGGGGAGAGGGAATTGGAGGAGATGGAGTTGAGGAGGGAGTTTGAGGGGGAGAGGGAATTGGAGGAGATGGAGTTGGGGAGGTGTGTTGGGGAGAGGAAATTGGGGAAGAGAGAATTGGGGTCAGATGGAGTTGAGGGAGGTTGAGGAAGGAGAGGGAGTCGAGGGGAGAGGGAGTTGATGAGGTGGTAGAATCCATGTCCCTCAATGCCCCCCACCTGCAGATCTGTGGGATGGGTTGGGGAGGAAGGCGTACCCCATCTCCATCGGGGGCCTGGGACTGGAATCTGATCTGCGCTGCACTCTGTAGGCGAATAGCCAGCAGCTGACTCCTGGTTTTGCCTTGACAGAGACCATTTACACTCACAACGTGACGATCGACGGTGCGGAGACTTGCTTTCACATTTGGGACTGTCTGAACCTCCAGGTGATTGGGGCAGGGAGAGTGTGGGGGTGGGGAATGGAGGGGGCTGTTGGTGTGGGGAAGGGGGATGAGATGGAGGCCTCTGCAGGTGGGTGACAAACATTTACGTCAGTGCCATTGGCTACCCTGTTGGACAGTCCCAGCCTCCAGTGGAGTCAGGATGGGTTCCAACTGTGATGCACCCTAAAGGTGAATAGCTGGTAGCCATTCCCTGTGGGGAGGGGGATGAGAACTCTGGGGAGCGGTGGGAGGGGGTGGAGAAGATGTCCAATTCCCCCAGTGCCATTGGCTACCCTGTTGGATGCCCCAGCCTCCATTGGGGTCAGGATTGGGTCTGATTATGATGCACACTAAAGGTGAATAGCCGGTAACCATTCGGTGTGGTGGAGGCGGACAGGGGGGAGTGAGGGTGAGGCCTCTGGGGGTGGGGAGGAGGGGACGATGGGGATGGCATCGATTTGTGCCAGTGCCCACCTTGTTGGACGCCCAGCCTCCAACGGGGTTTCAGGATTGGGTCTGACTGTGCTGCACCCTAAAGGTGAATAGCCGTGGGGTGGTTGGAGGGGAGGTCGGGGGCACCGAGGGGCTGGAGCGGGGGCTTCGATCCGTCTCCAGAGATTGCCGGCACTCACTCCCATTCCCTCCCGTCTCCCTCTGGCAGCCGAGTGAGCAGCAGATGCGCTGGGCCGATGGGTTTGTCCTGGTCTACAGCATCCTGGACCGGCAGAGCCTCGAGGTGGCGCGACAGCAGTTGGCGTGGCTCCGGGGCAGTGCCCGGGCCCCCGTGGTGCTGGTGGGCAACAAGAGGGACCTGTGCCACCGGCGAGAGGTACCAGTGGAGGAAGGGCACCTCCTGGCGCTGGGCAGCGGCTGCGCCTTCCTGGAAGTCTCAGCTGCCGAAGGCTACCATGGGGTCCTGCTGGTCTTCCGCCAGCTGCTGGCCGCGGTGCAGGCGGCCAGAACGGTGCCCAAACGCGCAGCCCGGCTCCGGGGCATCGTCAGGAGCGTCTCTGCCATATTCGGGAGCAAGAGGCGGGTGGACTAACGGAAGAAGAAGGAGCATGGGGAGGCCACTCAGCCCACCTCTCCGCGAGACTATCGCATCTGTTTCTACCCTCCATCCTCGTCAATCCCCTCAATGCCTTGGCCAATAGGACGGTAAGAAATTGGGACTGGAGGAAGCCACTCAGCCCACCTCTCTGTCAGACTATCCCATCTGTTTCTACCCTCCATCCTCGTCAATCCCCTCAACCCCTTGGCCAATAGGACGGTATGAAATGGGGACAGGAGGAAGCCACTCAGCCCACCTGTCAGACTATCCCATCTGTTTCTACCCTCCATCCTCGTCAATCCCCTCAACCCCTTGGCCAATAGGACAGTAAGAAATGGGGACAGGAGGAGGCCACTCAGCCCGCCTCTCCGCCAGACTATCCCATCTGTTTCTGACTCCATCCCCGACAATCCCTCAACCCCTTGGCCAATCAGATGGCAAGAAATGGCCACAGGAGGAGGCCATTTGTCCGTCCTCGCTCAGGGCTGATCTGACATCCCCTCCCGCCCAATTCCCTGCCCCTTCCCCCACCCCGGGTCGCTGTGATTCGATCCAAACACACGCTCAGGAACGGTTCGGATTAGATGGGCCGAGTGCCGGGAGAGGTGGAGGTGAGAGTGGACGGACACTTTGGTCGGCACGGACCCACTCGGACCGAAGGGCCTGTCTCCGTGCTGCCGGACTCCGTCTGCCTCAGGAAGGTTGAAGGAATTCCGCATTCTGAGAGAGGTAATCCCGGAGACCGCACTCCCAGAGCCACCGCTCCCCGTCGAGAATGGGACTGGGTCAGATTGGGATGGCACGGACGAGTTGGACCGAACGGCCAGTTTCCGCGCTGTACGACACACGACATGACCGCCGATCCTTGTGGAACTGAAATGTGAAACTTCCGAACTCGGTTCCCCTCGCAACAAAATTCTGTGAGCGTTCTGGCTCAGCCACTCAGAACGTGGCTTCCAAACACCATTCGGCCTTCACCAACCTGCCGCCCAAGGTCAACAAGATGGACACCTGAGGGACTATCTGCCCCTTCAGGGGCGGCCGTACATTGAACTCACTTTGGAGAAGTTAACCCCTTGAACAGCCGACGAAATTGCGTTGTAGCAATTGTTGTGGATATTGTAAATGATGTTCATTTTGTTACCTGATGTAAATCTCTATTTAAGACGGTAATCGTTTGTACAGATTTCTCACGGTGTCAATGTGTTCTGTAATTGGCCTGTAATAAATGCACTGCTCTGTTATGAGATATGACTCATCGAGTCCAACATTTAGACCCATCCCTGGAGTCAGGAAACCCCGTTTCCTGGCAGCGGGTCAGGGAAAATCTCAGAGCCTTCCCACCTCAAATCCCAAGGTGCTTTTGAGGCTGGGGGAGGGGGGGGGGGGGGGCGGGACGCTGGATGGATGATTCTAGGTGAGGCAGGTAGATGGAGTTAAGGCACAGATCAGGCTCGGTCTAACTGAATGGTGGGACAGGAACAAGGGGAATGAATGGCCTCATCCTGTTCCCCCAAGGGAGGAGTCCAGTGGCTGCATTTGGGAGTGTGTGTGTGTGAGAGAATGAGTGTGTGTGTGTGTTTATTTTTGTGTCAGTGTATTGTGTTATGTGTGTGTGTGTGTTTGTGCATTTGAGTGAGTGTACTTGTGTGTATGTGAGAGTGTGTACATGTGAGTGAGTGTATTTATGTGTGAGTGTATGTGTGCATGTGAGTGTGTGTAGTGGTGTGTACATGTGAGTGTGTGTGTGTGAGGGTATTTGTGCATGTGAGTGTGTGTGTATGTGTGTGTGTGTGCATGTGAGTGAATGCATGTGTGTGTATATGTGTGCATGTGAGTGTATTTGTATGTATGTGAGAGTGTACACGTGTGAGTGAGTGTATTTATGTGTGAGGGTATTTGTGTGTGTGTGTGTATATGTGTGCATGTGAGTGAGTGTATTTGTGTGTATGTGTACGTGTGAGTGTGTGTATGTGTGTGTGAGGGTATTTATGCATGTATGTGAGTGAGTGTGGGTGTGTATTTGTACAACACTGGGTACATTTGTGAGTGTGTCTATTTGTGAATGTGTGAGTGTGACTGTATTTGTGTGTGTGCGTATATTTGAGAGCGGAAGAATCGATGTTTCGGGCATGAGCCCTTCTTCAGGCTGCCTGACCTGCTGCGCTTTTCCAGCAACACACGTTCAGCTCTGATCTCCAGCATCTGCAGTCCTCACGTTCTCCTATATTTGAGAGCGTGCATGTTTGGGTGTGTATCTGATTTGATCTGATTTATTGTCCCATGGACCTCGGGGACAGTGAAAAGTTTTGTTTTACGTGCAGTACAAGTGGATAGATGTAGGTTTGCTCACTGAGCTGTAAGGTTCATTTTCATCACCAATCCAAAGATATAAATAGAAAGTGGGAATCATCAGCAGTGCTTCATCAGGAGGCTTACTGAAGATGTTACCTCATATGGAAATGAAACGTCTGAAAATGAACCTTCCAGTGAGCAAACCTACATCCAGAACCTCAACTTGAGCTACAAATCTTCTCAAAACTCACCATTACAAGCAGATCTTACCATACAGAGTACATTAGGGTAATAGAGCAGAGCGTGGAATATAAGGTGATGTCTGCAGAGAGCAAGATCACCATTAGATCTAAACTTTGAGGGATGCATTCAGAAAATCTAATAACAGCGAGGAAGAAACTGTTCCTAAATCTGTTGTTCCGTGAATACAAATCTGTGTGAGAGTGTGTGTGGATGTGTCAGGGTGCGTGTACATAAGCGTTTGCATGTGTTCATGTGTGACAATATATGAGTGAGTGTGTGGCTGAGTGTGAAAGTGAATAGATTGTCTGGGAAGATATGAATGAATACTGTGTGTGTGCGAGACAGTGATATGTCCTGACCTGATTGACCAGGACCAGGGTACGGAACTGCAGCTTAGTCCCAGACACAGTTGCTGGGAATAACCATCTTCCAACTTTATTAATAGGCGCAGTTAGGACACGATGTACAAAAGTGCAGAATGTTATCTGCTTTGAGACTAACAGACTGGGTAATTTACAGAGCTGTAATGGGATCAGAGAAAGGGAGCTGGACTGACTCTCCCTCAGATTTCAGAATATTCATCTCATTGTTTCTCTCAGCCACTATCACACATTCTTCCCCTCTCTCACTGTCTCAGATTTACCCAGGAGACAATGATACAATTCTCTGGATCACTGGAATCCAGGGTATGACCTGAACTGCATTGGTCACTGGAATGCTTGAAGCTCACAAAACCAGCCAGTACATGATTCCAATCAGACACTGGACTCCAGTGCTCCCTCAGCACTGACCCTCCAACAGTGCCCTTTCCCTCAGCACTGACCTTCCGACAATACAGCACTCCCTTGGCGTTGACCTTCTGACAGTGCCCGCTCCCTCTGTGGTGACCCTCCGACAGTGCGGCGTTCCCTCAGCACTGACCCTCTGACAGTACCTGCTCCCTCAGCACTGACCCTCCGACAGTGCCCGCTCCACAGCACTAACCCTCCGACAGCGCCTGCTCCCTCAGCACTGACCCTCCGACAGTACCCGCTCCCTCAGCACTGACCCTCCGACAGTGCCCGCTCCACAGCACTAACCCTCCGACAGCGCCTGCTCCCTCAGCACTGACCCTCTGACAGTACCCGCTCCCTCAGCACTGACCCTCCGACAGTGCCCGCTCCACAGCACTAACCCTCCGACAGCGCCTGCTCCCTCAGCACTGACCCTCCGACAGTACCCGCTCCCTCGGCATTGACCCTCCAAAAGTGCCGGCTCCTTCAGCACTGATCCTCCGACAGTGAGGTTGTGAGTTCATGGAATGCCCTGCCAGTATCAGTGGTGGGCTCTCCCTCTTTATGGTCATTTAAGCGGGCATTGGATAAGCATATGGAGGTTATTGGGCTAGTGCAGGTTAGGTAGGCTTCGGTCGGCGCAACATCGAGGGCAGAAGGGCCTGTACTGCGCTGTATTTTTCTATGTTCTAGTGCCTGCTCCCTCAGCACTAACCCTCCGACAGTACCCGCTCCCTCAACATTGACCCTCCAACAGTGCCCGCTCCCTCAGCACTAACCCTCTGACAGTGCCTACTCCCTTAGCACTGACCCTGTGACAGTGCCCGCTCCATCAGCACTAACCCTCTGACAGTACCCACTCCCTCAGCACTGACTCTCTGTCAGTGCCCGCTCCCTCAGCACTAACCCTCTGACAGTACCCACTCCCTCAGCACTGACTCTCTGTCAGTGCATGCTCCCTTAGCACTGACCCTCCGACAGTACCCACTCCCTCAGCACTGACTCTCTGTCAGTGCTTGCTCCCTTAGCACTGACCCTCTGACAGTACCCGCTCCCTCAGCACTGACCCTCCGACAGTATCCCCTCCCTCAGAACTTACCCTCCGACAGTACCCACTCCCTCAGCACTAACCCTCTGACAGTGCCCGCTCCCTCAGCACTGACCCTCCGACAGTATTCCCTCCCTCAGAACTTACCCTCCGACAGTACCCGCTCCCTCAGCGCTGACCCCCTGACAGTGCCCGCTCCCTCAGCACTGACCCTCTGACAGTGCCCGCTCCCTCAGCACTGACCCTCTGACAGTGCCCACTCCCTCAGCACTGACCCTCCGACAGTACCCGCTCCCTCAGCGCTGACCCTCTGACAGTACCCGCTCCCTCAGCACTGACCCTCCGACAGTACCCGCTCCCTCAGCGCTGACCCTGTGACTGTGCCCGCTCCCTCAGCGCCGCCATGATGGGTTGGAGACAGTGGGAAGGGCACATGAACCCACAATCTGAAGAGGTGGAGGTGGCAGGTGAGATTTCCCTGATCCCTGGTCTGTCTCCTCTCTGCCCTGTGAATGAGGCACGGTGTTGGGATGATTAAAGCAAGGGGCTTGGAACGCGTGGGAATCGAGGCCAGGGAAGCATTTTTTACTTCTTGCGAGATCCAGGGGTCCTGACCTGTATCACCCCTAAGGGGGCTACCTGTTGCTTCACTGGTGCTGGTGGGTGGACGGGTTGCCCCAGGATTGAGTCACAGGGGGCGCCCTGCTCCCCGACCTCGGCCCCTGGTCCGCCGAAGATCGCCGGCGGCCAGAGCGGGAGGCCGGCTCTTCGGCCGGGGGAGGCATCATCCACGTGTCGCTCGAGCGCCGGCAGCCCCGCTCCCCCGCCCTCCGCGAGGGGCTGCGGGAGGGCGGCTGGTGGGCGCAGCCCGGCCCCGCCTCCCAGCCCAGCGACCGCCGCCGGCTCCCGGCGTGTTCCAGAAGCTTCCGCAGGTCGCCGTCACTGACGCAGCTCAGCAGGTCGCTGCCCCAGGGGCTGACCCCCTGCCGGCCGCGCCCCTCCCTGCTGTCGTCCGACTCGCCATCCGATGATCCGGAACCTTCCGCCTCCTCCAACTCAAACAGCTCCCCGTGTGGAAAGATTGGGGAAGGCGGGGGTGGGTGGTGGGGGGAGGTGGGACAAAAAAAAGAAAATCAGCATTAGAGTCATAGAGATGTACAGCACGGAAACAGACCCTTCGGCCCAACCCGTCCATGCTGACCAGATATCCCAACCCAGTCTAGTCCCACCTGCCAACACCCGGCCCATATCCCTCCAAATCCTTCCTATTCATGTACCCATCCAAATGCCTCTTAAATGTTGCAATTGTACCAGCCTCCACCACATCCTCTGGCAGCTCATTCCATACACACACCATCCTCTGGGTGAAAAGTTGCCCCTTAGGTCTCTTTTATATCTTTCCCCTCTCACCCTAAACCTATGCCCCTCTAGTTCTGGACTCCCCAACCCCAGAGAAAAGACTTTGTCTACTTACCCTATCCATGCCCCTCATAATTTTGTAAACCTCTATAAGGTCACCCCTCAGCCTCCGACGCTCCAGGGAAAACAGCCCCAGCCTGTTCGGCCTCTCCCTGTAGCTCAAATCCACCAACATCCTTGTAAATCTTTTCTGAACCCTTTCAAGTTTCACAACATCTTTCCAATAGGAAGGAGACCAGAATTGCAAGCAATATTCCAACAGTGGCCTAACCAATGTCCTGTACAGCCGCAACATGACCTCCCAACTCCTGTACTCGATACTCTGACCATTAAAGGAAAGCATACCAAACGCCGCCTTCACTATCCTATCTACCTGCGACTCCACTTTCAAGGAGCTATGACCCTGCACTCCAAGGTCTCTTTGTTCAGCAACTCTAAGTTAATGTGTGGGAGGTGGGCATTATTGGCATCTATTGTACGCCCCTAATTGCCCAGAGGGCAGTTAAGAGTCACATGGCACAGAAACAGACCCTTCGGCCCAACCAGTCCGTGCTGACCGTAATCCCAAACCAAACCAGTCCCACCTGCCTGCTCCTGATCCACATTCCTCCAAACTCTTTCCAATTCCTGTCCTTATCCAAATGACTTTTAAATGTTGTAACTGTCCCCGCATCCACCCCTCCCTCAGGAAGCTCATTCCACACACGAACCACCCTCTGGGTAAAAAAATTTGCCCCTAGAGTCTTCTTTAAAAATCTGTCTCCTCTTACCTTACCCCTCCTTAGTCTCAAAATCCCCCGCCCTGGGGAAAAATCTGCCTACCATTCACCTTATCCTCACCCCTCGTGACTTTATAAACCTCTGCAAGGTCACCCCTCAGCCTCCTACACTCCTGTAGCACGTCTCTAGGGGTCTGGAGTCACATGCAGGCCAGACCAGGTAAAGTTGACAGTTTTCATTCCCTGAAGGAGAGGGGGAAGGGGGGGAGAGGAAGCTAGGGGAAGGGCAGAGAGAGAGGGGGCTGAGAGAGTGATTAGGAGGACTGGGGGAGGGGGGAGGAAGGGTGGAGGGAGAGGGACAGTCAGCAGGGTGAGGGGGAGGCAAGGGGCTGGGGTAGAATTGGGGGGTCGTGAGTGTGGTGGCAGGGGGAAGGGGGTGATGGAGAAGAGGGGTGAGGAGAGGGAATATGGTGGTAGGGGAGAGGGGAATAAGGAATGAGGAGGGGGTGGGGATGGGGTTATCAGAAAGGGAAGGGGGAACGGGGAAAACAATGCAGGTGGAGGGGGGGGGAGGGGGTGTGGAGTTGGGGAGAGGGGAGGCTGGCGATGTGAGGGGTATGATCAGGCAGCTCTCGCTGGGTGAGCTGTGATCTCTACCTCGCGATGGGCACTGCATTGAGTACCAAGGTAATAAATAACCTGAGCTACCACACACCGTGCAACACACAGGCTCCCCTGCAGAGACCAGTAACCGGTGGGAGGAGAAAGAAAGCGAGAGAGAGAGAGAGAGAGAGAGAGCGAGAGAGACAGAGAGAGAAAGTGCACAGGAAGTGTCCACCATAAATACCTCAATGTCCTCACCCCTCCATCCTAATACCCAACAAACAGTGACACTGTCCTCACAGCATTCCTAAAATCAGGCACAGATACAGGGCTATGGGGAGAGAGTGGGGGCAGTGGGATTAGTTTGGGGATTGATACAGGGCTATGGGGAGAGAGTGGGGCAGTGGGATTAGTTTGGGGATTGATACAGGGCTATGGGGAGAGAGTGGGGCAGTGGGATTAGTTTGGGGATCAATACAGGGCTATGGGGAGAGAGTGGGGGCAGTGGGATTAGTTTGGGGATTGATACAGGGCTATGGGGAGAGAGTGGGGCAGTGGGATTAGTTTGGGGATTGATACAGGGCTATGGGGAGAGAGTGGGGGCAGTGGGATTAGTTTGGGGATTGATACAGGGCTATGGGGAGAGAGTGGGGCAGTGGGATTAGTTTGGGGATCAATACAGGGCTATGGGGAGAGAGTGGGGGCAGTGTGATTAGTTTGGGGATTGATACAGGGCTATGGGGAGAGAGCGGGGCAGTGGGATTAGTTTGGGGATCAATACAGGGCTATGGGGAGAGAGTGGGGGCAGTGTGATTAGTTTGGGGATTGATACAGGGCTATGGGGAGAGAGAGAGCGGGGCAGTGGGATTGTTTGGGGATTGATACAGGGCTATGGGGAGAGAGTGGGGGCAGTGGGATTAGTTTGGGGATTGATACAGGGCTACGGGGAGAGAGTGGACCAGTGGGATTAGTTTGGGGATTGATACAGGGCTATGGGGAGAGAGCGGGGACAGTGTGATTAGTTTGGGGATTGATACAGGGCTACGGGGAGAGAGCGGGGCAGTGGGATTAGTTTGGGGATTGATACAGGGCTATGGGGAGAGAGAGAGCGGGGGGAATGGGATTGTTTGGGGATCGATACAGGGCTATGGGGAGAGAGTGGGGGCAGTGTGATGAGTTTGGGGATTGATACAGGGCTACGGGGAGAGAGCGGGGGCAGTGGGATTAGTTTGGGGATTGATACAGGGCTACGGGAAGACAGTGGGGGCAGTGTGATTAGTTTGGGGATCGATACAGGGATATGGGGAGAGAGAGCGGGGCAGTAGGATTAGTTTGGGGACTGATACAGGGCTATGGGGAGAGAGCGGGAGCAGTGGGATTAGTTTGGGGACTGATACAGGGCTATGGAGAGAGAGAGAGCGGGGGCAGTGGGATTAGTTTGGGGACTGATACAGGGCTATGGAGAGAGAGAGAGCGGGGTGGGGGGGAAATGGGATTAGTTTGGGGATCACCGCCTTAAACATTGAAGTTTCCTCCATTTACCCCTCTATCTCACTGGTTTGCGTTACGGCATTGCTGAGAGTTGACATCTTGGAGCCAATCCTTTGGTCACCTGAACCTCACCTAGCTTGGGGTCAAAGTTCACCTGACCTGTCTTTCTGTGATAAGCCTTAAGCAAGCAGAAAACGTCTCTAAAATGATGCAGACTGGTCCCATCCAGCCTCAGTAGTTCCACTACATTAAACATAGTACAGCGCAGTGCAGACCATTCAGCCCCGACCTGAGAAACCAATCTGCAGCCTTCCTAACCTACACTATTCCACTTGGCAACTGTACCACTCGAGATCGGGGACGGTTACAGAGTGCGGTGACCTCGGCGCGGACAATCACAAAAGGCCAACCTCACCATCTACAGAATCCATCTCCCAGGCCCCCGTTGTCAGGGAAAGGCCCCCACCATTCTCAAAGATCCATCCCACCCTGGCAACGTTTCTCTCTGACCTCTCCCATCGGGGAGAAGGTACAGAAACCTGAACACACACACGCACCAGCCGGTTTCGAAACAGCTTCTACCCTCCTGTTGTTCGAATACTGAATGGACTCACAAACCGTTCACATTCCCCTGTCCCTGTGATTAGGTTTTTGCTTCTGTTTCCCTATTATTTACTTATCTGTTCGACTTAACTCTGTGATCTGCCTGTATTGCTCACAAAACAAAGCTTTACACTGTCCCTCGGTACACGGGACAATACATCCAATCCAATTTGTCCATATGTTTATCCAATGACCAGTTAAATGCCCTTAAAGTTGGCAAATCTGCTACTGTCACACTGAGCTCATTTTCAAATATTAAACTCTGCGCTGTGCTGTTAGAATCTCTGAACACTCCTGTCCTCCTGGTGACTCACCTCGGAGTAAGAATGATTGGCATCTGACGGTACTCTGTACGGGTGAGGAAGGACATCGAGTGTGGTCAGGGAAGATCAGCGTGGGGTCTCCTCCGACCGGAATCTCTGTCCGGTTTCCCTCAAACTTTCCCAGCAAGTGTTCGGACTTACATGAGTTGATAACGACCAGGGAGCCACTCGTGGTAATGTCCCTAACTGTGGGCTGGGGATCAGGTCCGGTCTGACCCACAGGCAAGTGTTAGTCTCGGAAGAGGTGGACGAATAAGGAAATCAACTGTCAGGCACATGCTCAAAATGTGGCCTTGCCATTCCTTTGGGTCTAACCCACATCCTGGGACATATCGGTTATATCATTCCACCTTGCTGCTCCCACTGTCACAAAGCTGCTGTCACTCAGTACTGACCCCATCCACATGACTATAGCTCAGGACTCCCCTCCCTATCTCTGTCACCTCCTCCAGCCTCTATACACCCTCCCTATCTCTGTCACCCCCCTCCAACCCCTACACCCCCTTTCTATCTCTATCACCCCCTCCAGCCCCTACACCCCCTCCCTATCTCTGTCACCTCCTCCAACCCCTACACCCCCTCTCTATCTCTTTCACCTCCTCCAGCCCCTACACCCCCTCCCTATCTCTGTCACCCCCTCCAGCCCCTACACCCCCTTCCCTGTCTCTTTCACCTCCTCCAACCCCTACACCCCCTCCCTATCTCTGTCACCCCCTCCAGCCCCTACACCCCCTCCCTATCTCTATCACCCCCTCCAGCCCCTACACCCCCTTCCCTGTCTCTTTCACCTCCTCCAACCCCTACACCCCCTCCCTATCTCTGTCACCCCCTCCAGCCCCCTAACATGCCCTCCCTATCTCTGTCACCCCCTCCAGCCCCTACACCCCCTCCCTATCTCTGTCACCCCCTCCAGCCCCCTAACACGCCCTCCCTATCTCTGTCACCCCCTCCAGCCCCTACACCCCCTCCCTATCTCTTTCACCTCCTCCAACCCCTACACCCCCTCCCTGTCTCTATCACCCCCTCCAGCCCCTACACCCCCTCCCTATCTCTGTCACCCACTCCAGCCCCTACACCCCCTCCCTATCTCTATCACCCCCTCCAGCCCCTACACCCCCTTCCCTGTCTCTTTCACCTCCTCCAACCCCTACACCCCCTCCCTATCTCTGTCACCCACTCCAGCCCCTACACCCCCTCCCTATCTCTATCACCCCCTCCAGCCCCTACACCCCCTTCCCTGTCTCTTTCACCTCCTCCAACCCCTACACCCCCTCCCTATCTCTGTCACCCCCTCCAGCCCCCTAACATGCCCTCCCTATCTCTGTCACCCCCTCCAGCCCCTACACCCCCTCCCTATCTCTGTCACCCCCTCCAGCCCCCTAACACGCCCTCCCTATCTCTGTCACCCCCTCCAGCCCCTACACCCCCTCCCTATCTCTTTCACCTCCTCCAACCCCTACACCCCCTCCCTGTCTCTATCACCCCCTCCAACCCCTACACCCCCTCCCTGTCTCTATCACCCCCTCCAGCCTCTACACCCCCTCCCTATCTCTGTCACCCCCTCCAGCCCCCTACAACCCTCCAAGATCTCTGCACTCCACCAATTCCTGCCTCTCGAGTATCCCCCGATTCCCATCGCCCTGGCATTGGAGAGGTGCCGCAGACTGCCTGAGGACCTGGAACTCTGGGATTCCCTCCCAACCCCCTCTATCTCTCTAACCCCTTTACAATCCAGCTCAAAGCTTCCCACTATTTTAGTTGCCTGTGCCTGGTACCACCTCAAATTTTATTTGTTATGCAGTATAATAAACACTGGGGATCCCTTTTGCTACTTTGAAGGTGCTATATGAATGCAGCCAGTTTTTGTTGAAGGCTCTGATGGACAGTGCGGGTGTCATGGTTAACTGAATCACTTCCTCTCTCCCTGCCCAGGAGCTCCCACTGCCCCGGTCCATCACTGTCTGATTAATCCCATTCTCATCGATCAGCACTGAGACCTCACGAGGCTCCTGTCTCCAAAGGCACACGTGCTGTCTCTCTCACACAGCCAGCTGCAACAAACATCCTGCATTTATGTAACACCCTTCACACAGTGAGGGAGTGGGCACTGTTGGAGGGTCAGTGCTGAGGGAGTGGGTACTGTCGGAGGGTCAGTGCTGAGGGTGTGGGCACTGTCACAGGGTCAGTGCTGAGGGTGCGGGCACTGTCGGACGGTCAGTGCTGAGGGAGCAGGCACTGTCGGAGGGTCAGTGCTGATGGAGTGGGCACTGTCAGAGGGTCAGTGCTGAGGGAGTGGGCACTGTCAGAGGGAGCGGGCACTGCCAGAGGGTCAGTGCTGATGGAGCAGGTACTGTCAGAGGGTCAGTGCTGAGGGAATGGGCACTGTCAGAGGGTCAGTGCTGAGGGAGCAGGCACTGTTGGAGGGTCAGTGCTGAGGGAATGGGCACTGTCAGAGGGTCAGTGCTGAGGGAGTGGGCACTGTCGGAGGGTCAGTGCTGAGGGAGCAGGTACTGTCAGAGGGTTAGTGCTGAGGGAGTGGGCACTGTCAGAGGGAGCGGGCACTGTCAGACGGTCAATGCTGAGGGAGTGGCCACTGTCACAGGGTCAGAGCTGAGGGAGCGGGCACTGTCAGTGTCAGTGCTGAGGGAGTGGGCACTGTTACAGGGTCAGCGCTGAGGGAGCGGGCACTGTCAGTGTCAGCGCTGAGGGAGCGGGCACTGTTGGAGGATCAGTGCTGAGGAAGAGGGCACTTTCAGGGGATCAGTGCTGAGGAAGAGGGCACTGTCAGGTCAGTGCTGAGGGAGTGGGCACTGTCAGAGGGTCAGCGCTGAGGCATTGTCAATTATATGATCTCCTCATCCATTTCCCCCCAGGACTCCCCCCACCACACCCTCCCACTTCTGCTCTCCTTTCATTGGCCTTTGGGCACATCCAATCCCCAGCTCACCCTTTCTCCCACAGCCAATCAGTGGCCTCTCAGTAATCTGCTTCCTGCATTTGGATCAAAGAGCCCGGTTGCCCCCACTGCCTGTGCCAAGCACAACATTTTCATCTCCCAGAGGCACGGGTCCAGACCTGCAGGAGTTGGCACACCCCGCCACCCCCCGGCCAGGAACGTTGCCCGGTATCCGACAAATGCCAGAAATGTTTCTAGAGGCACCTTGGGAATTCCTAAAATTCCTTTGCTGTCATTTGTACCCACACTCGGATAACTGAGTGATAGGTCACCCACATGAACAGAGCTGCTGTTTGCCAGGGTATTTCCTGTCTCTAAGTGCCAGATCCTGTCTGTCAGGTCCACTCCCCACCTCGCCAATCCCCACTCTCCCCCACAATGGGCATTGACGTGTTCTTGGGGTGGATTAACCCCCGACCTCAGCTCTGGTGCAGAGGGTCATGTGATCAAGCCCAACCCCAGTCACGGGAGTGTCACAACCGGGGGCATACTGAGGGAGAGAGGCACTGTCGGAGGGTCAGTGCTGAGAGAGTGGGCACCGTCAGAGGGTCAGTGCTGAGGGAGAGGGCACTGTCAGAGGGCCAGTGCTGAGGGAGTGGGCACTGTCAGAGGGTCAGCGCTGAGGGAGAGGGCACTATCAGAGGGCCAGTGCTGAGGGAGTGGGCACTGTCGGAGGGTCAGTGCTAAGGGAGTGGGCACCGTCAGAGGGTCAGCGCTGAGGGAGAGGGCACTGTCAGAGGGTCAGTACTGAGGGAGTGGGCACTGTCAGAGGGTCAGCGCTGAGAGAGTGGGCACTGTCAGAGGGTCAGCGCTGAGGGAGAGGGCACTGTCAGAGGGTCAGTGCTGAGGGAGATGACACTGTCGAAGGGTCAGTGCTGAGGGAGAGGGCACTGTCAGAGGGTCAGCGCTGAGGGTGTGCCGCACTGTCGGAGGGTGAGCGCTGAGGGAGAGGGCACTGTCAGAGGGTCAGCACTGAAGGAGAGGGCTCTGTCGGAGGGTAAGCGCTGAGGGAGTGGGCGCTGTCGGAGGGTCAGTGCTGAGGGAGTGGGCATTGTCGGAGGGAGTAATGAGTATATGGCCCTAAACACTCCCATGACTGGTGCAGTACAGTGTGGTTACAGAGCATATACAAACATCAAATTAACAGAAGGAGGCCACTCACAACTTTGAGCTTGTACTGCTGTCCAATAAGAACCAACTACTGCACATTCCCTCTCGTTCCTCAATAACATTTCACCTCGTCATTTACCAGCAGTCTCTCTATCTCTGCCTTAAAAACAGGTCAAGGACTCTGTTTCCAATCAACTTGAGGGAGAGAATTCCTAATACACTCAACTCTGTCCCCTCCTCCAGCCCCTACACCGCCTCCCTATCTCTGTCACCTCCTCAAGCCCCTACACCCTCTCTCTATCTCTGTCACCTCCTCAAGCCCCTACACCCCCTCCCTATCTCTGTCACCTCCTCAAGCCCCTACACCTCCTCCCTATCTCTGTCACCCCCTCCACCCCCTACACCCCCTCCCTATCTCTGTCACCTCCTCAAGCCCCTACACCGCCTCCCTATCTCTGTCACCCCCTCCAGCCCCTACACCCCCTCCCTATCTCTGTCACCTCCTCAAGCCCCTACACCGCCTCCCTATCTCTGTCACCCCCTCCAGCCCCTACACCCCCTCCCTATCTCTGTCACCCCCACCAGCCCCTACACTCCCTCCCTATCTCTGTCACCCCCTCCAGCCCCTACACCCCCTCCCTATCTCTGTCACTCCCTCCAGCCCCTGCACCGCCTCTGTTAAATCTGTCAACTGTGCCTACTGGAGAGGGTGACAGAGGTAGGGAGGGGGTGTAGGGGCTGGAGGGGGTGACAGAAGTAGGGAGGGGGTGTAGGGGGTGACAGAGATAGGGAGGAGGTATAGGGACTAGAGGGGGTGACAGAGATAGAGAGCCGGTGTGGGGCTGGAGGGGGTGACAGAGATAGAGAGGGGGTGTAGGGGCTGATGGGGATGACAGAGATAGGGAGGGGGTGTAGGGGCTGGAGGGGGTGACAGAGATAGGGAGGGGGTGTAGGGGCTGGTGGGGGTTACAGAAATAGGGAAGAGGTGTAGGGGCAGGAGGGGGTGACAGAGATAGGGAGGGGGTGTAGGGGCTGAGGGGTTGACAGAAATAGGGAGGGTGCAGGGGCTGGAGGGTGTGACAGAGATAGGGAGGGGGTGTATGGGGCTGGAGAGGGTGACAGAGATAGGGAGGGGGGGGTAGGGGCTGGCGGGTGTGACAGAGATAGGGAGGAGGCCTGTGACCAGTGGAGTGCCACAAGGATCGGTGCTGGGCCCTCTACTTTTTGTCATTTATATAAATGATTTGGATGAGAGCATAAGAGGTACAGTTAGTAAGTTTGCAGATGACACCAAAATTGGAGGTGTAGTGGACAGCGAAGAGGGTTACCTCAGATTACAACAGGATCTGGACCAAATGGGCCAATGGGCTGAGAAGTGGCAGATGGAGTTTAATTCAGATAAATGCGAGGTGCTGCATTTTGGGAAAGCAAATCTTAGCAGGACTTGAACACTTAATGGTAAGGTCCTAGGGAGTGTTGCTGAACAAAGAGACCTTGGAGTGCAGGTTCATAGCTCCTTGAAAGTGGAGTCGCAGGTAGATAGGATAGTGAAGGTGGCGTTTGGTATGCTTTCCTTTATTGGTCAGAGTATCGAGTACAGGAGTTGGGAGGTCATGTTGCGGCTGTACAGGACATTGGTTAGGCCACTGTTGGAATATTGTGTGCAATTCTGGTCTCCTTCCTATCAGAAAGATGTTGTGAAACTTGAAAGGGTTCAGAAAAGATTTACAAGGATGTAGCCAGGGTTGGAGGATCTGAGCTACAGGGAGAGGCTGAACAGGCTGGGGCTGTTTTCCCTGGAACGTCGGAGGCTGAGGGGTGATCTTATAGAGGTTTACAAAATTATGAGAGTCATGGATAGGATAAATAGACAAAGTCTTTTCCCTGGGGTCAGGGAGTCCAGAACTAGAGGGGCATAGGTTTAGGGTGAGAGGGGAAAGATATAAAAGAGACCTAAGGGGCAACTTTTTCACACAGAGGGTGGTACGTGTATGGAATGAGCTGCCAGAGGAAGTGGTGGAGGCTGGTACAATTGCAACATTTAAGAGGCATTTGGATGGGTATATGAATAGGAAGGGTTTGGAGGGATATGAGCTGGGTGCTGGCAGGTGGGACTAGATTGGGTTGGGATATCTGGTCAGCATGGACGGGTTGGACCGAAGGGTCTGTTACTGTGCTGTACATCTCTATGACTCTATGAGGTGTAGGGGCTGTAGGAGGTGATAGCGAAAGGGAGGGGGGGTAGGGGACTGGAGGGGGTGACAGAGATAGGGAGGGGAACTGGAGAGGTGACAGAGATAGGGAGGGGGTGTAGGGGCTGGAGGGGGTGACAGAGATAGGGAGGGGGTGTAGAGGCTGTAGGCAGTGACAGAGATAGGGAGGGGGTGTAGGGGACTGGAGAGGGTGACAGAGATAGGGAGGGGAACTGGAGAGGTGACAGAGATAGGGAGGGCGTGTAGGGGCTGGAGGGGGTGACAGAGATAGGGAGGGGGTGTAGAGGCTGTAGGGGGTGACAGAGATAGGGAGGGTGTGTAGAGGGTGTAGGGGGTGACAGAGATAGGGAGGGTTGTAGGGGGCTGGAGGGGGTGACAGAGATAGGGAGGGGTGTAGGGGCTGGAGGAGGTGACAGGGATGGGGAGTGGGTGAGCTGTGGGGATAGGGGAGGGATGGAGGGAGTGGAGTGGAGGGGGGAACAGGCATGGTGGAGGCGGTGGGTGAACCTACCAGGGCATAGATGACGTTGATGAGGAACAGGCCCAGGAGCATGACCATCTCGCTGAACTGAGAGAGCAGGTGGAGGCTGAGGCTGATGGTGTTCCCAGTGAGCGAGAGTCCCAGGCTCCAGGCTGAGGAGGCCAGGTTGGCTGCTTCAGAGAGACGGGCCTGCAGCACGGTCCACAGGTTCACAAGGCGCTGAGTCACCGGGACGGAGACCCTGAGCAGCCAGTGATAGGAACCATCCAACATGGCGACGGCCCAAGAGGCTTGCAGCTGGGGAGGAGACACACACACACACGTACACACACACGTACACACACACGTACACACAGACACACACACACGTACATACACACACACACACACACATAGACACACACACGTACACACATACACGTACATACACACACACACACACACACATACAGAGACACACACACAGACACACACACACACACGTACATACGCAGCCAGAGACACACACAGACACACACGTACACACACACACGTACACACACACGTACACACACACACAGACACACACACGTACACACACAGACACACACACATACACACAGACACACACAACACACACACACGTACACACAGAAATGCACACACACACTCACACGTACACACAGACATACACACACACACGTACACACACAGACATACACACACACATACAGAGACACACACACAGACACACACGTACACACACACACGTACACACACACACATACACATAGAGACACACACGTATACACACACACAGAGACACACACACACGTACACACACAGACAAACACACACGCAGACACACACAACACACACACGTACACACACACACACACACGCACGTACACACACATACATACACACACAAAGACACACACACACACACGCACAGACACACAAGTATACACACACATGCACGCACGCGCACACACACAGACACAGACACACACACACATGCATACGCACACGCAGACACACACACACACATACATACATACACACACGCAGACATAGACACATGCACACAGTCCAAGATTAGATCAGCATCAGCCATTCCATCCCCTCAGTACAAACAGCTCAGAGGTCACCACAGCACCACTGTACTCTGTATCTAACCCCGTGCTGTCCCTGTCCCTGGGAGTGTTTGATGGGGGGACAGTGTAGAGAGAGCTTTACTCTGTATCTAACCCCATGCTGTCCCTGTCCTGGGAGTGTTTGATGGGAGGACAATGTAGAGGGAGGTTTACTCTGTATCTAACCCCATGCTGTCCCTGTCCCTGGGAGTGTTTGTTGGGGGACAGTGTAGAGGGAGGTTTACTCTGTATCTAACCCCATGCTGTCCCTGTCCCTGGGAGTGTTTGTTGGGGGACAGTGTAGAGGGAGCTTTACTCTATATCTAACCCCGTGCTGTCCCTGTCCTGGGAGTGTTTGATGGGGGGGACAGTGTAGAGGGAGCTTTACTCTGTATCTAACCCCGTGCTGTCCCTGTCCTGGGAGTGTTTGATGGGAGGACAGTGTAGAGGGAGCTTTACTCTGTACCTAACCCCATGCTGTTCCTGTCCTGGGAGTGTTTGATGGGAGGACAATGTAGAGGGTGCTTTACTCTGTATCTAACCCTGTGCTGTCCCTGTCCCTGGGAGTGTTTGATGGGGGGCAGTGCGGAGGGAGCTTTACTCTGTATGTAATCCTATGCTATCCCTGTCCTGAACAGATACCAATACAGAAACAGGCCTTTCAGCCCATCTGATCTGGAGTTTCTGTTCCACACAAACCTCTCCTTCTCCCTTACTCTCACTCTGCAAGAAGGATGTTATTGGGATGGTGTTGGAATCCTTTGCACAAAGGGGAATGGAAGTCTAGAACTTTCTCTCCTGCCAAAATGGCTGCCATTTGGGTTGTGGTGTCAAATGGAAACATCTAAATCTAAATCTAAGTTACGGAACCAAGATGGGGAGTGGGTAGACAAAGACACGGATCAGCTACAGTTGAGGAGGGGGCTGATGGCCTCCTGTTCCTGTGTGACAGGCTGGAGGAGGGGGCTGAATGGCCTCCTGTTCCTGTGTGACAGGCTGGAGGAGGGGGCTGAATGGCCTCCTGTTCCTGTGTGACAGGCTGGAGGAGGGGGCTGAATGGCCTCTTGTTCCTGGGTCTTAATGAGCGACTAGATGAATTCGCTTCTTATCCGTCTCAAACCGTGAACAATATTTCTCTCTCCAGAGATACTGGAAGACCCGCTGAGATTTCCCAGCACTGACCTATTCTTTTCTAACTGCGTGACAGAGCTTGCTTCGTTCAGTGCTGGTGTCCCTCAACGCCCAGTTCGATTGCAGCCTCCGAAACGCAGAGCCCAGGCAGATATACACCACCGTAATGCCCTTCGGTGCTGGGGGAAGGTACCCTCCAACAGTAACCAGCAGGAACAGAATGAGGCCATTTGGCCCATCAGAGCTGCTGCACCATTCAATGAGATCACGGCCGATCTGATAATCCGCATCTCCACTTCCCCACCTTTTCTTCAGAGTTTGATTCCCCTCGGTGATTAAACATCTCTCCATCGCACCCTCGTATATCCTGAAGAACCCAGCCCCACCAACCCTCTGCGGGAAAGAATTCCTCAGATTCACTCCCCTCTGGGAGTGAAGGAATCACCGTCTTCAATGGGGTGACCCTCACTCTTGAGATGATGCCTTTTCTGGTCTGCAGACCCTCTCCCACACACACACACACACACACACACACACACACACAAAGGGGGAACAACCTCTCCACATCCTCCCCCTGTCAACGTCCCCCTGAGAATCTTGTACGTTTCAATAAAGTCGCCTCTTCTTCTTCCAAACCTCAACGGGTACAGGCCCCAACCGACTCAATCTGTCCCTCGTCAGACAGTGCCTCTGTCCCTCGGATCAGCCCAATGAACCCTTCTCTGGACTGTCCTGAACTCTCAGTCTATTGTTCCTGAGTGAAACTCCGCTGGGGAGATAGAGTCATAGAGATGTACAGCACGGAAACAGACCCTTCGGTCCAACCCGTCCACGCCCGACCAGATATCCCAACCCAATCTCGTCCCACCTGCCAGCACCCAGCCCATATCCCTCCAAACCCTTCCTATTCATATACCCATCCAGATGCCTCTTAAATGTTGCAATTGTACCAGCCTCCACCACTCCCTCTGGCAGCTCATTCCATACACGTACCACCCTCTGTGTGAAAAAGTTGCCCCTTAGGTCTCTTTTATATCTTTCCCCTCTCACCCTGAACCTATGCCCTCTAGTTCTGGACTCCCTGACCCAGGGAAAACACTTTGCCTATTTATCCTATCCATGCCCCTCATGATTTTGTAAACCTCTATAAGGTCACCCCTCAGCCTCCGACGCTCCAGGGAAAACAGCCCCAGCCTATTCAGCCTCTCCCTGTAGCTCAAACCCTCCAACCCTGGCAACATCCTTGTAAATCTTTTGTGAATCCTTTCAAGTTTCACAATATCTTTCCGATAGGAAGGAGACCAGAATTGCACACAATATTCCAACAGTGGCCTAACCAATGTCCTGTACAGCCACAACATGACCTCCCAACCTCTGTACTCGATACTCTGACCAATAAAGGAAAGCATACCAAACGCTGCCTTCACTATCCTATCTACCTGCGATTCCATTTTCAAGGAGCTATAAACCTGCACTCCAAGGTCTCTTTGTTCAGCAACACTCCCTAGGACCTTACCATTAAGTGTATAAGTCCTGCTAAAATTTGCTTTCCCAAAATGCAGCACTCCGCATTTACCTGAATTAAACTCCATCTGCCACTTCTCAGCCCATTGGTCCATCTGGTCCAGATCCTGTTGTAATCTGAGGTAACCCTCTTCGCTGTCTACTATACCTCCAATTTTGGTGACATCTGCAAACTTACTAACTGTACCTCTTATGCTCACATCCAAATCATTTATGTAAATGACAAAAAGTAGAGGACCCAGCACCGATCCTTGTGGCACTCCACTGGTCACAAGCCTCCAGTCTGAAAAACAACCCTCCACCACCACTCTCTGTCTTCTACCTTTGAGCCAGTTCTGTATTCAAATGGCTAGTTCTCCCTTTATTCCATGATATCGAACCTTGCTAATCAGTCTCCCATGGGGAACCTTGTCAAATGCCTTACTGAAGTCCATATAGATCACACCTCACCAATCTTCTTTGTTACTTCTTCAAAAAACTCAATCAAGTTTGTGAGATATGATTTCCCACGCACAAAACCATGTTGACTATCCCTAATCAGTCCTTGCCTTTCCAAATACATATACATACTGTCCCTCAGGATTCCCTCCAACAACTTGCCCACCACTGACACCACGCTCACTGGTCTATAGTTCCCTGGCTTGTCCTTACCACCCTTCTTAAACAGTGACACCATGTTTGCCAACCTCCAGTCTTCCGGCACCTCACCTGTGACTATCGATGATACAAATATCTCAGCAAGAGGCCCAGCAATCACTTCTCTAGCTTCCCACAGAGTTCTCAGGTACATCTGATCAGGTCCTGGGGATTTATCCACCTTTAACCGTTTCAAGACATCCAGCACTTCCTCCTCTGTAATCTAGACATTTTGCAAGATGTCGCCATCTATTTCCCTACAGTCTATATCTTCCATATCCTTTTCCACAGTAAATACTGATGCAAAATATTCATTTAGTATCTACCCCATATTCTGTGGCTCCACACAAAGGCCACCTTGCTGATCTTTGAGGGGCCCTATTCTTTCCCTAGTTACCCTTTTGACATTAATATATTTGTAAAAACCCTTTGGATTCTCCTTAATTCTATTTGCCAAAGCTATCTCTTGTCCCCGTTTTGCCCTCCTGATTTCCCTCTTAAGTATACTCCTACTTTCTTTATTCTAAGGATTCACTCGATCTCTCCTGTCTATACCTGGTATATGCTTCCTTCTTTTTCTTAACCAAACCCTCAATTTCTTTCGTCGTCCAGCATTCCCTATACGTGGCATATGCTCATTCCTGAAGAAGGGCTCATGCCCGAAACGTCGATTCTCCTGCTCCTTGGATGCTGCCTGACCTGCTGCGCTTTTCCAGCAACACATTTTCATTCCCTATACCTACCAGCCTTCCCTTTCACCCTGACAGGAATATACTTTCTCTGGATTCTTGTTATCTCATTTCTGAAGGCTTCCCATTTTACAGCCCTCCCTTTACCTGCGAACATCTGCCTCCAATCAGCTTTTGAAAGTTCTTGCCTAATGCCGTCAAAAATTGGCCTTTCTCTAATTTAGAACTTCAACTTTTATATCTGGCCTATCCTTTTCCATCACTATTTTAAAACAAATAGAATTATGGTTGCTGGCCCCAAAGTGCTCCCCCACTGACACCTCAGTCACATGCCCTGTCTTATTTCCCAAGAGTAGGTCAAAATTTGCACCTTCTCTTGTAGGTACATCCACATACTGAATCAGAAAATTGTCTTGTACACACTTAAGAAATTCTTCTCCATCTAAACCTTTAACACTATGGCAGTCCCAGTCGATGTTTGGAAAGTTAAAATCCCCTACCATAACCACCCTATTATTCTTACAGAGAGCTGAGATCTCCTTACAAGTTTGTTTCTCAATTTCCCTCTGACTATTGGGGGGTCTATAATACAATCCCAATAAGGTGATCATCCCTTTCTTATTTCTCAGTTCCACCCAAATAACTTCCCTGGATGTATTTCCAGGAATATCCTCCCTCAGCACAGCTGTAATGCTATCCCTTATCAAAAATGCCACTCCCCCTCCTCTCTTGCCTCCCTTTCTATCCTTCCTGTAGCATTTGTATCCTGGAACATTAAGCTGCCAGTCCTGCCCATCCCTGAGCCACGTTTCTGTAATTGCTATGATATCCTAGTCCCATGTTCCTAACCATGCCCTGAGTTCATCTGCCTTCCCTGTTAGGCCCCTTGCATTGAAATAAATGCAGTTTAATTTATTAGTCCTACCTTGTCCCTGCCTGCCCTGATGTTCCAGTTTCCCTGTGTAACAGACTGATGGAGAGGATAAATTGGTCACTCCCTCCAGCCCCTACACCCCCTCCCTGTCTCTGTCACCCCCTCCAGCCCCTACACCCCCTCCCTATCTCTGTCACCCCCTCCAGCCCCTACACCCCCTCCCTATCTCTGTCACCCCCTCCAGCCCCTACACCCCCTCCCTATCTCTGTCACCCCCTCCAGCCCCTACACCCCCTCCCTAACTCTGTCACCCACTCCAGCCCCTATACCCCTTCCCTATCTCTGTCACCCCCTCCAGTCCCTACACCCCCTCCCTATCTCTGTCACCTCCTATATCCCCATACACCCTCTCCCTAACTCTGTCACCCCCTCCAGCCCCTAGACCCCCTCCCTATTTCTGTCACCCCCTCTGCTTCCTATACCCCCTCCCTCTCCCTGTCACCCTCCTCCTCCAGCTCCCTACACCCCCTCCCTATCTCTGTCACCCCCTCCAGTCCCCTACACCCCCTCCCTCTCTCTGTCACCCCCTCCCCGGGAGCCGAATGTCCTGAGCTCAGGAATGGCCCTCCCGAGAAAAAGCAGCCTGCCTTGCCAACGTGCAGGGTGTTATATAAATGCAGGATGTTTGTTGCAGCCGGTTGTGTGAGAGAGACAGCACGTGTGCCTTTGGAGACAGGAGCCTCGTGAGGTCTCAGTGCTGATCGATGAGAATGGGATTAATCAGACAGTGATGGACCGGGGCAGTGGGAGCTCCTGGGCAGGGAGAGAGGAAGAGATTCCTCATGACGCCCGCACTGTCCATCAGTGCCTTCAACAAAAACAACTGCCTGCATTTGCATAGCGCCTGCACAGTTCAATTTGATTTGAAGGACCTTCTTCCAGAGCAGGAGGTGAGAGGGAAGGGGGGGGGGAGGGTCACCTGGTCATACACTTGTGCCGGGGTGTGGGGGGAGCCAGGCAGACTGAGGAGTCACTGTGGAATCAGTATCTGCCTCAGCTCCCTCGGAGGGGAGGGGGCAGAAGGGAGTCCGCGATGCCGACCAACTCCGCCACGTTCCAACACTGCGGCGTTTACACTGTTGTTTTTGCTTGCAGGGTGCCCGAGCAGGCTTTTTGGAGTTTCACTGTGCCAACTGAAGGAGGGCGTCCGCGACAGTGCAGCACCCCCTCAGCACTGACCCTCCCACAGTGCCCGCTCCCTCAGCACTGACCCTCCAACAGTGCCCGCTCCCTCAGCGCTGACCCTCGGACATTGCAGTACTCCCTCAGCACTGACCCTCTGACAGTGTCCGCTCCCTCAGCGCTGACCCTCCGAGAGTGCCCGCTCCCTCAGCACTAACCCTCCGAGAGTGCCCGCTCCCTCAGCGCTGACCCTCCGACAGTGCCCGCTCCCTCAGCGCTGACCCTCGGACAGTGCCCGCTCCCTCAGCGCTGACCCTCCGACAGTGCCCGCTCCCTCAGCGCTGACCCTCGGACAGTGCCCGCTCCCTCTTCACTGACCCTCCGAGACTGGCCGCTCCCTCAGCACTGATCCGTCGACAGTGCCCGCTCCCTCAGCACTGACCCTCCGACAGTGCCCGCTCCCTCAGCGCAGACCCTCCGAGAGTGCCCGCTCCCTCAGCACTGACCCTCTGACAGTGCCCGCTCCCTCAGCGCTGACCCTCGGACAGTGCCCGCTCCCTCAGCACTGACCCTCTGACAGTGCCCGCTCCCTCAGCGCTGACCCTCTGACAGTGCCCGCTCCCTCAGCGCTGACCCTCCGACAGTGCCCGCTCCCTCAGCGTTGACCCTCCCAGAGTGCCCGCACCCTCAGCACTGACCCTCCGATAGTGCCCACTCCCTCAGCACTGACCCTCCGACAGTGCCGGGTCCCTCAGCACTGACCCTCTGACAGTGCACACTCCCTCAGCACTGACCCTCTGACAGTGCCCACTCCCTCAGTGCTGACCCTCTGACAGTGCTCGCTCCCTCAGCTCTGACCCTCCGACAGTGCCCACTCCCTCAGCACTGACCCTCCGACAGTGCCCGCTCCCTCAGCACTGACCCTCCGACAGTGCCCGCTCCCTCAGCACTGTTCCTACAACAGTGCCCGCTCCCTCAGCACTGACCCTCCAACAGCGCCTGCTCCCTCAATGCTGAACCTTCCACAGAGCCCACTCCCTCAGCACTGACCCTTCGACAGCGCTCGCTCCCTCAGCACTGACCCTCCCACAGAACCCACTGCCTCAGCACCTACGCTTCCGACTGTGCCCGCTTCCTCAGCGCTGACCCTCCGACAGTGCCCGCTCCCTCAGCACTGACCCTTCAACAGCGTTCACTCCCTCAGCGCTGACCCTCCGACAGTGCCCACTCCCTCAGCACTGACCCTCGGACATTGCAGTACTCCCTCAGCGCTGACCCTCGGACAGTGCCCGCTCCCTCAGCACTGACCCTCTGACAGTGCCCGCTCCCTCAGCGCTGACCCTCTGACAGTGCCCGCTCCCTCAGCGCTGACCCTCTGACAGTGCCCGCTCCCTCAGCGCTGACCCTCCGACAGTGCCCGCTCCCTCAGCGTTGACCCTCCGAGAGTGCCCGCTACCTCAGCACTGACCCTCCGATAGTGCCCACTCCCTCAGCACTGACCCTCCGACAGTGCCTGCTCCCTCAGCACTGACCCTCTGACAGTGCACACTCCCTCAGCACTGACCCTCTGACAGTGCCCACTCCCTCAGCACTGACCCTCTGACAGTGCACACTCCCTCAGCACTGACCCTCTGACAGTGCCCACTCCCTCAGTGCTGACCCTCTGACAGTGCTCGCTCCCTCAGCTCTGACCCTCCGACAGTGCCCACTCCCTCAGCACTGACCCTCCGACAGTGCCCGCTCCCTCAGCACTGACCCTCCGACAGTGCCCGCTCCCTCAGCACTGTTCCTACAACAGTGCCCGCTCCCTCAGCACTGACCCTCCAACAGCGCCTGCTCCCTCAATGCTGAACCTTCCACAGAGCCCACTCCCTCAGCACTGACCCTTCGACAGCGCTCGCTCCCTCAGCACTGACCCTCCCACAGAACCCACTGCCTCAGCACCTACGCTTCCGACTGTGCCCGCTTCCTCAGCGCTGACCCTCCGACAGTGCCCGCTCCCTCAGCACTGACCCTTCAACAGCGCTCACTCCCTCAGCGCTGACCCTCTGACAGTGCCCACTCCCTCAGCACTGACCCTCCGACAGTGCCCGCTCCCTCAGCACTGACCCTCCGACAGTGCCCACTCCCTCAGCACTGACCCTCCGACAGTGCCCGCTCCCTCAGCACTGACCCTCTGACAGTGCACACTCCCTCAGCACTGACCCTCTGACAGTGCCCACTCCCTCAGCACTGACCCTCTGACAGTGCCCACTCCCTCAGTGCTGACCCTCTGACAGTGCTCGCTCCCTCAGCTCTGACCCTCCGACAGTGCCCACTCCCTCAGCACTGACCCTCCGACAGTGACCGCTCCCTCAGCACTGACCCTCCGACAGTGCCCGCTCCCTCAGCACTGTTCCTACAACAGTGCCCGCTCCCTCAGCACTGACCCTCCAACAGCGCCTGCTCCCTCAATGCTGAACCTTCCACAGAGCCCACTCCCTCAGCACTGACCCTTCGACAGCGCTCGCTCCCTCAGCGCTGACCCGCGGACATTGCAGTACTCCCTCAGCACTGACCCTCTGACAGTGTCCGCTCCCTCAGTGCTGACCCTCCGAGAGTGCCCGCTCCCTCAGCACTAACCCTCCGAGAGTGCCCGCTCCCTCAGCGCTGACCCTCCGACAGTGCCCGCTCCCTCAGCGCTGACCCTCGGACAGTGCCCGCTCCCTCAGCACTGACCCTCCGACAGTGCCCGCTCCCTCAGCGCTGACCCTCGGACAGTGCCCGCTCCCTCTTCACTGACCCTCCGAGACTGGCCGCTCCCTCAGCACTGATCCGTCGACAGTGCCCGCTCCCTCAGCACTGACCCTCCGACAGTGCCCGCTCCCTCAGCGCTGACCCTCCGAGAGTGCCCGCTCCCTCAGCACTGACCCTCTGACAGTGCCCGCTCCCTCAGCGCTGACCCTCGGACAGTGCCCGCTCCCTCAGCACTGACCCTCTGACAGTGCCCGCTCCCTCAGCGCTGACCCTCTGACAGTGCCCGCTCCCTCAGCGCTGACCCTCCGACAGTGCCCGCTCCCTCAGCGTTGACCCTCCCAGAGTGCCCGCTCCCTCAGCACTGACCCTCCGATAGTGCCCACTCCCTCAGCACTGACCCTCCGACAGTGCCCGCTCCCTCAGCACTGACCCTCTGACAGTGCACACTCCCTCAGCACTGACCCTCTGACAGTGCCCACTCCCTCAGTGCTGACCCTCTGACAGTGCTCGCTCCCTCAGCTCTGACCCTCCGACAGTGCCCACTCCCTCAGCACTGACCCTCCGACAGTGCCCGCTCCCTCAGCACTGACCCTCCGACAGTGCCCGCTCCCTCAGCACTGTTCCTACAACAGTGCCCGCTCCCTAAGCACTGACCCTCCAACAGCGCCTGCTCCCTCAATGCTGAACCTTCCACAGAGCCCACTCCCTCAGCACTGACCCTTCGACAGCGCTCGCTCCCTCAGCACTGACCCTCCCACAGAACCCACTGCCTCAGCACCTACGCTTCCGACTGTGCCCGCTTCCTCAGCGCTGACCCTCCGACAGTGCCCGCTCCCTCAGCACTGACCCTTCAACAGCGCTCACTCCCTCAGCGCTGACCCTCCGACAGTGCCCGCTTCCTCAACGCTGACCCTCCGACAGCGCCCACTCCTTCAGCACCGACCCTTCGACTGTGCAGATTGAACTGAAACTATCAAAAGGGCAGGACATACCTCGAGAGGTTAAATCTTATAGGCCTGTGGGGGTAAAAGTCAGGAGGAAAAGGGAATGGGGGGTTGTGGGGTCACTGAGGTAGCTCCTTCAAAGACTGAGCAGAGACCTGATGGGCCAAATGGCCTCATGGTGTGCGCCACCCGTTGGTCTTAGATTCCCAGTATTTGGATGTCATTGTGTGATTCTGCACGGTGTCGAAGCAGGTTATCAGTGACCGCGGGACTGACTGGTGGAGTGCACTGCACCAAAAAAACCCGAAACTATCAAAACAAGCAGCCTGGAAAACACAGAGGGTTTGGGGGAAGGGAGCTCCATCTGTAACTTGAATGTGAGCAAGTTGTTGGAGGTTCCTCACTCTGCTTCCACTGAAAACAGCGGACGGTGGCCTCCTACCCCCAGCTGAGCCTTTCTGACTAGGCCCCATCACCAGGGCAACCTTCCTTTGGCCTTGATTTCACCCGTGGCAGACTAGGTCCCAAGAGGCACTGGGTTCGAGCGATGCTGCATGTTCGCTGTTCTATGTTCCCCAGGCAGTTTTGGACTTTGGCATTGGTCCCGTGCTGTATTGGGGGGGGGAGTTGAGGGGCAGGACCTTTGACATGCTTGGGGGTTACCATGGAGAGAGATTCTAACCATTGCCCCCTTGGCATTCGATGGTGCTACCATCACTGAATCCCCCCCACTGTCAACATCCTAGGGGTTACCATGGAGAGATATTTTAACATCGCTCCCTTGGCATTCGATGGTGCTACCATCACTGAATTCCCCCCACTATCAACATCCTAGGGGTTACCATGGAGAGATATTTTAACATCACTCCCTTGGCATTCGATGGTGTTACAATCACTGAATCCCCCCACTATCAACATCCTGGGGGTTACCATGGAGTCAGATTCTAACCATCGGCCCCTTGGCATTTGATGGTGTTACCATCACTGAATTCTCCACCCCCTATCAACATCCTGGGGATTACCATTTCCAACGAGAGAGATCTAACCATCGCCCTCTTGACATTCAATGGTATTACTATCACTGAATCCCCCCACTATCATCATCCTGGGAGTTCCCATTGAGAGATAATCTAACCAATGCCCTTGGCAAATGATGGTGCTACTGCCACTAAATTCCTCCCACCCACCCCACTGTCAACATCCTGGGGATTACCATTGAGAGAGAATCTAATCATCACCCCCTTGACGTTCAATGGTGTTACCATCACTGAATCCCCCCACTATCAACATCCTGGGGGTTACCATTGAGAGAGAATCCAACCGTTTCCCCTTGGCAACCGATGATGTTACCATCATTACATCTGCTCCACTGTCAACATCCTGGGGGTGACCACTGATCAGAAAGTGAACTAGACCAGCCATATAAACACACGATCCAGGATAAAGTGAAAAAAACAGGTCTCGTATCTCTCAGACAGGATGGTGAGGGGTTCAGAGGGGAACTTCAGGTGGTGGTGTTCCCATGTATCTGCTGCCCTTGTCCCTCTAGACGCTAGTGGTTGTGGGTTTGGGAGGTCACTGCGGTGTATCTTGTAGATGGTACACACTGCTGCGACTGTGCAGTGGTGGAGGGAGGGGATGTTTGTGGATGTGGGGCCATTCAAACAGGGGCCTGCTTTGTCCCTGGGACGGTGTCGAGCTTCTCAAGTGCTGTTGGAGCTGCCCCCCATCCAGGGCAAGTGAGGAGTACTCCTTCACCCTCCTGACTTGCGTGTCGTGTCGATAGGAGGACGGGCTTTGGGGGAAATCAGAAGGGGAGTTCCTCACTGCAGGATTCCCAGCCTCTGATCTGCTCGTGAAGCCACTGCGTTTACATAGGGCCGGTTCCAGTTCAGTTTCTGGACAACGGTAACCCTCAGGACGTGGATAGTGGGGGATACAGTGATGGCAACGCCATTGAATGTCAAGGGGCAGTGGTTAAGATTCTCTCTTATCGGAGGTGGTCATTATCTGGCACTTGCGTGGTGCAAATATTTCTCGTCACTTGTCTTCCCAAACCTGACTCGTGACATTTAGATATGAAAAGCTTCAGTATGTGAGGAGCGGTGAATGGTGCTGAGCATTGTGTATTCATTGGTGAACATCGCAACTTAGAACGATGGAAGGTCATTGTACGAAGACAACTTGGTGGGACAGTGTCAGACTGAAATGACAATTCACTCATCCTGTGGGAGCGAGCCCCCCCATTCTCCCCCCACTCTTCACAGGAATGAGTCCCCCATTCTCCCCCCACTGCCCATAGGAGCCCTGAAATTTTCTTCTTAAACTTCTCTCTGTCCCTCTCTCTATGTTTCTGTCTCTCTGTTTCTGCCTGTCTCTTTCTCGCTCTCTTTATCTCTGTCTGTCCCACTCTCTTCCCCTGTCACTCTGTCTCTCCCTCTCTCTCTCTCACTCTCTCTCACTGTCTCTCTGCCTCTCCCTCTCTGTCTCTCTGTTTCTGCCTGTCTCTCTGTCTCTTTCTCTCTGTCTATGTCTCTGTCTGTCCCACTCTCTCTCCCCCTGTCACTCTGTCTCTCCCTCTCTCTCTCTCTCTCTCTCACTGTCTCTCTCTGCCTCTCCCTCTCTGTTTCTGCCTGTCTCTCTGACTCTTTCTCTCTCTCTATGTCTCTGTCTGTCCCACTCTCTCTCCCCCGTCACTCTGTCTCTGTCTCTCTCTCTCACTGTCTCTCTCTGCCTCTCCCTCTCTGTCTCTCTGTCTCTTTCTCTCTCTCTATGTCTCTGTCTGTCCCACTCTCTCTTCCCCTGTCACTCTGTCTCTCCCTCTCTCTCACCCGCTCGCTCTCTGTCTCTCTCGCCTTTAGCTGCTTCTTAGAGCTCTGAACACCTCTGAGTGAAACATTTGACACCCATCCCTTGTGTCCCTTGACTGTACCCTATTGTGAAGCGCCTGGAGATCTTTTCTGTGTGTGTGTGTGTGTGTGTGTGTGTGTGTGTTTAAAGCGCTATTGCAATGCACAGTTGTTGTTGCTGCCGCACTGTGTACGTGATGGAGAGAGGGAAATTAGATCAGACATCAGATGTTCCTCATGATAACAGTGTATTTAAAAACACAGAAATCTTCCCTGACCCATCTTTATCAGTGTCCTATCAATGGAGCTGTTGCAAACAACCAGCAGCTGACTGGGTGATAAGATCTGGAGAGAGACAGTGAGAGAGAGAGAGAGGGAGAGAGACAGAGTGGAGGGGGGGGGGGGGGGGGGGGAGAGAGTGGGAGAGACAGAGATATAGAGAGAGAGAAAGAGACAGAGAGACAGACAGAAACAGAGACAGAGAGGGAGAGGCAGAGAGAGACATTAATGTGGCCATCAGATTTTCTCTGTGGTGTCGGAGATTTGTCTGACTTGGGTAGCAATGCTCTTGACCCTCTTCCCCACAAACGTGACGTCGGGTCGCAGGGTTCAGAGTGTGATAGCCCTCTCATGCTGTATGCACCACTTTATTGGAAATAACTCCCTCCCCTCCCATATTCCCCCCCCCCCCCCCCTCAAGTGAGGGCATGACCTCCCTCTTGGGGAATTCTTTGTACGCACAGGCACAGGAGTGAGAATGGGGGACTCATTCCTGTGAGGAATGGGGTGGGGGAAAGGGGGGCTCGCTCCTAAGAGGATTAGGGGGGATTAGGGGGCAGAGTGTACACACAGAATGAGGCGGCAGAGGCACTGAAACGTGAACTCTTCATGTCAAAGGGAGACACAGAGGAGGTATCTCAGATCCCATCGCAGGTCTGACCTATGGGAGACAGGGATCGAGAGAGTGGCGCTGGAAAAGCACAGCGGGTCAGGCAGCATCTGAGGAGCAGGAAAACCGACAGAATTCCTGAGGACTGGCTTTTGTCCGAAACTTCAGTTCTCCTGCTCCTCGGATGCTGCCTGACCTGCTGCGCTTTTCCAGCAACACACTCTCACCTCTCATCTCCAGCATCTGCAGTCCTCACTTTCACTGATGGGAGAATGGGACAGAGAGAGAGAGAGAGCGAGAGAGAGATAGAGTGGGACAGAGAGAGAGAGAGAGATAGAGTGGGACAGAGAGAGATAGAAAGAGAGAGAGAAACAGAGATAGAGAGAGAGCAACAGAGAGAGAGAGGGATAGAAAGAGAGAGAGAAACACAGAGAGAACAACAGAGAGAGATAAAAAGAGAGCGAGAGAGAGAGAAAGAGAGACAGAGCTAGAGAGCGAAACGGAGATAGAGAGAGAGCAACAGAGAGAGCAATAGAGAGAGAGAAAGACAGCAACAGAGAGAGAGAGAGACGGAGAGAAAGAGAGAAACAGAGATAGAGAAAGAGCAACACAGAGAGAGAAAGAGAGAGAGACAGACAGAAACAGAGAGAGAGAGAGCAACAGAGAGAAAAACAGAGAGAGAGCAACAGAGAGAGATAGAGAGAGCGAGAGAGAGAAAGAGAGAGAGAGAAACAGAGATAGAGAGAGCAACAGAGAGAGAGATAGAGAGGGACAGAGAGGTAGAAAAACAGAGAGAGAGAGCAACAGAGAGAGGAATAGAGAGAGAGAAAGACAGCAACAGAGAGAGAGATGGAGAGAAAGAGAGAAAAAGAGATAGAGAAAGAGCAACACAGAGAGAGAAAGAGAGAGAGAGGCAGACAGAGAAACAGAGATACAGAAAGAGTAACAGAGAGAGAGGAAGACAGAGAGAGAGAGAGAGAGAGAGAGATAGAGAGAGAGAGAGAGAGAGAGAGACAGGCACCTAGAAAGAAGGAAAGTAAGAGATAGAGAGAGAGGGAGAGATAGAGTGAGGGAGACAGAGTGAGAGAGGAAGACAGAGAGAGAGATAGAGAGAGAGGGAGAGATAGAGTGAGGGAGACAGAGTGAGAGAGGAAGACAGAGAGAGAGATAGAGAGAGAGGGAGAGATAGAGTGAGGGAGACAGAGTGAGAGAGGAAGACAGAGAGAGAGTGGGAGAGTGAGAGAAACATACACAGAGGGAAAGTGAGAAAGAGAAGGAGAGACAGAGCAAGAAAAAGAGAGAGAGAAAGAGAGAGAGAGCGAAGGGAAAAGTGAGAGAACACAGGAGACAGGAAGAGAGGCAGAGTGAGGGAGATTGGGAGGGTGGGAATACAGTGGAAAGGGACAGTTGGAACAGAAGGAGAGAGATGGGAGAGGTGGTGAGGACATTGATTGGAAAGGGGGCTTGGTTTGGACATGGTGTGGGGGGGGGAATGTGAGAGCAAGGGAGGGGTTGGTGCAGCAGCTGCACTGTAGCTTCTCGGAGCGCTGAGCTGTGTGTGGGGGGCCGTGGGAGGAGAGTGAGGACTCACCCGGTCAAACAGCTGCACCAAGAGCAGGATGTCGGTCAGGGTCCCTTCCTCAGCTCTCTGGGAGTACAGGCGCATTCTCTGAGACAGGCGGGAGTTCAGCTTGTGGGTGAGGCGCTGCACCCTGGGCAGGAGACTGGGCTCTCCTGGGATATCCCGCTCAAATCCACGGACACCGACGTCTCCCGCTGCTGTACGATGGGGGACAGGAGGGAGGGGGGAAAGGAAGGGAATGTACGTCAGTGCCAAGGGGAATGCACAGTCATTACCTCTCAATGGAGGAGGCCACAGGAGGCTGTCAAACGTACATCCAGCCCATTTCAGCAACCAGCCTTGCTCCCCCCTTCTACCCACCCGACACCCCCTCACCCAATCATCATGCGAAGGAGGTGACAGAGATAGGGAGGGGGGTGTGGAGCTGGAGGGGGTGACAGGAATAGGGAGGGGGTGTAGGGGGCTGGAGGGGGTGACAGGGATAGGGAGGGGGTGTAGGGGCTGGAGGGGGTGACAGAGATAGGGAGGGGGTGTAGGGGCTGGAGGGGGTGACAGATATAGGGAGGGGGTGTGGGGCTGGAGGGGGTGACAGAGATAGGGAGGGGGTGTAGGGGGCTGGAGGGGGTGACAAGGATAGGGAGTGGGTGTAGGGTGCTCGAGGGGGTGACAGAGATAGGGAGGGGGTGTAGGGGCTGGAGGGGGTGACAGAGATAGGGAGGGGGTGTAGGGGGCTCGAGGGGGTGACAGAGATAGGGAGGAGGTGTGGGGGCTGTAGGAGGTGACAGAGATAGGCAGGGGGTGTAGGGGCTGGAGGGGGTGACAGGGATAGGGAGGGGGTGTAGGGGCTGGAGGGGATGATAGAGATAGGGAGGGGGTCTAGGGGCTGGAGGGGGTGATAGAGATAGGGAGGGGGTGTAGGGGCTGGAGGGGGTGACAGGGATAGGGAGGGGGTGTAGGGGCTGGAGGGGATGATAGAGATAGGGAGGGGGTCTAGGGGCTGGAGGGGGTGACAGAGATAGGGAGGGGGTGTGGGGCTGGAGGGGGTGATAGAGATAGGGAGGGGGTGTAGGGGCTGGAGGGGGTGATAGAGATAGGGAGGGGGTGTAGGGGCTGGAGGGGGTGACAGAGATAGGGAGGGGGTGTAGGGGGATGGAGGGGGTGACAGAGATAGGGAGGGGGTGTAGGGGCTGGAGGGGGTGACAGAGATAGGGAGGGGGTGTAGGGGCTGGAGGGAGTGACAGAGATAGGGAGGGGGTGTAAATGGGAACGGATCATGGGGTTGAAAGGACAGTCTCCGTCCATCGTTGGATTCTGAGTGTTCCGGGCCCTGCATTCGGAATGGAAAGGGGTCAGGAATGTCGGAGAGCAGTGTGGTGGGAGCATAGGCCGAGAGCAGACAGGGACAACGGGTTCGAGAGTGTGAGGAGAGGCCGGCTGTGGGGCTGCACTGGGCTCCCCTCAGAGTGAAGGTGGCGGGAGAGTTTGAATCGAGGCGTTCGAATCACATTCGGGACTTGGACGGAGGGGAACGTACAACAGTCTGGTGGGTGGTCACCAGAGGGGGACTCACGGATGGAGGTGAGAGTGTGAAAACCAGGCAGGTGGAGTGGTGGGACGGAGAAATGGAGGAGGTGTATTTTCATCTCAACGAGGTTTAGGGGTCAGGGGCAAGCTGCCCAGGAGAGTGCAGGTTCAGCAACAGCTCCCAAATGTTTGGGGGGGGGGGTGGGGACAATCACAGGGCAATGAGTTACCAGGCCCCCCCTGGGGAGAGGCTGGGGGGGGGCGGTGGGAGATGGGAGATGCTCCCTGTAGCTCACTGCTGCCATCGGTCACGTAGACAGCTCACACAAGGACAGTCTCTCTCCCTGCTCCCCAGGCAAGGGCAAGTCAAACACAAATAAACACAACAAGCACGGCATTCTCCGTACATTCCTCACATTAATTACAGATTCAGGATTAAGGATGTGGATCCCTTTCTGTTCTCTGTACGTACCCCCACTGTCTCCAGCCCCTACACCCCCTCCCTATCTCTGTCACCCCCTCCAGCCCCTACACCTCCTCCCTATCTCTGTCACCCCCTCCAGCCCCCTCCGCCCCCTCCCTATCTCTGTCACCCCCTCCAGCCCCTACACCCCCTCCCTATCTCTGTCACCCCCTACAGTCCCCTACACCCCCTCCCTATCTCTGTCACCCCCTCCAGCCCTGACATCCCCTCCCTATCTCTGTCACCCCCTCCAGCCCCCTACACCCCCTCCCTATCTCTGTCACCCCCTCCAGCCCATACACCCCCTCCCTATCTCTGTCACCTCCTCCAGCCCCTATGCCCCCTCCCTATCTCTGTCACCCCCTCCAGCCCCCTACGCCCCCTCCCTATCTCTGTCACCCCCTTCAGCCCATACACCCCCTCCCTATCTCTGTCACCCCCTCCAGCCCCTACACACCCTCCCTATCTCTGTCACCCCCTCCAGCCCCTACGCCCCCTCCCTATCTCTGTCACCTCCTCCAGCCCCTATGCCCCCTCCCTATCTCTGTCCCCCCCTCCAGCCCCAATAGCATTTGTGGAATACCGTATGCAGTTCTGTTCTCCCTGTTATCGGGTGGATATTTTTAATTTGGAAAGTGTGCAGGAAAGATGTTACCAGGAATGGAGAATCTGATTTGTCAGGAGGGGTTGGATTGGCTGCGACCATTTCCTATATTGGAGGTTAAATGATGACCTTTTAGAGGTGTACAAAATCATGACTGCAGGGATAAGGGGAATGGCAAAGGTCTTTTCTCCCCAGGGTAGGGGAGCTCAAAACTATAGGTTCAATCAGAGAATCTCTGCTGTGTGGAAACAGGCCCTACGGCCCAACAAGACCACACTGACACTCAAGAGCGTAACCCACCCAGATCCATTCCTCCTACCCCATCATTCCACATTTAGTCACTGACTAATCCACCCTAACCTGCACATCCCTGGGCACTATGGGACAATATTCCATGGCCAATCCATCCTAACCAGCACTGCTGCCTCACAGCGCCAGAGACCCGGGTTCAATTCCCGACTCAGGCGACTGTCTGTGTGGAGTTTGCACGTTCTCCCCGTGTCTGCGTGGGTTTCCTCCGGGTGCTCCAGTTTCCTCCCACAGTCCAAAGATGTGCGGGTCAGGTGAATTGGCCATGCTAAATTGCCAGTAGTGTTAGGTAAGGGGTAAATGTAGGGGTATGGGTGGGATGGGCTTCGCCAGGTTGGTGTGGACTTGTTGGGCCGAAGGGCCTGTTTCCACAGTGTAAGTAATCTAATCTAATCGAATCTAATCCCTGGGCACTATGGGACAATTTCCCATGACCAATCCACCCTAACCTGCACATCCCTGGACACTATGGGACAATTTCCCATGGCCAATCCACCCTAACCTGCACATCCCTGGGCACTATGGGACAATTTCCCATACCCAATCCACCCTAACCTGCACATCCCTGGGCACTATGGGACAATTTCCCATACCCAATCCACCCTAACCTGCATATCTTTGGACAGTGGGAGGAAACCCATGCAGTCATGGAGTAGGGAGGGGGGAAGCAGGAGAATGTACAAACTCCACACAGTCACCTGAGGCTAGAATTGAACCTGGGTCCCTGACACCATGGGGCAGCAGTGCTAACCACTGAGCCACCCTTTAAGGTGTGAGGGGAGAGATTTACAAGGGACCTAAGGAGAAATGTTATCCCACAGAGGGTGGTGCGTGTGTGGAATGAGCTGCCACAGGAAGTGATGGAGGCTGGTACAATGACATTTAAAAGGCATGTCCCAGATGGGGACATGAATAGGAATGGTTTAGAAGGATATGGACCAAAGACTGGCAAATGGGAATCATTCAGTTTGGAAAACTTGGTTGGCGTGGAGGAGTTGTGCTGAAAGGTCTGTTTCTGCGCTGTACAACTGTGCAGCAGGAAATTAAGAAGGAAAATGGAATCTTGTCCTTCGTCGCGAGAGGGATGGAGTTTAAAAACAGGGAGGTTACGCTGCAGCTGTACAGGGAGCTGGGGAGGCCACGCCTGGGAGTAACTGTGTCCAGTTTCGGTCTCCCCTCCTTGAGAAAGGATGGACTGGGCCCTGGAGGGGGGTGGTGTACAGGGAGGGGGGATGTCACTCTGGAGTGGAGAGGGTTACCTTGGGAGGAGAGATTGAGGAGACTGGGCCCACACTCATCCGAGGGAGGGGTCTGATAAAATGAGGAAGGGCCTGGATAAGATCGAAGCAGCGAGGTTGTTCCCGCTGGAGGGTGAAACTAGAATGAGGGGGGGGAGGGCGTACCCTCAAAATAAGTGGGGGGGGGGGCAGATTTCGGACTGAGCTGAGGAGGTACCTCTTCACCCAGGGGGTTGGGGATCTGTGGGATTCAGTTGAGGGCACCTTGTTGAATATCTTTAAAGCAAAGATAGATTTTGGAACAGTTTTGGGATGAAGGGTGACGGTGAGAGGGCGGGTAAGTGGAGCTGAGTCCACACAGTGATCAGCCATGGTAATTATTGAATGACAAAGCATGGGGGCCAGATGGCCAACTCCTGGTCTGCTTGTGATATTCAGATTGAATGAGTCTGTCGCTGTTGAGGAGCTGGACAATGCTGCCATCTGGTGGCTGATGACCAGTCTGCGAGCAGCTCCTGGCGAGCACTGCCATCTGCTGGCCAGAGGTATCACATTCTCTGTCTTGTGGTCTTGCCCCACAGTCACCTGATGAAGGGGCAGTGCTCCAAGGCTAGTGCTTCCAAATTAACCTGTTGGACTGCAACCTGGTGTTGTGTGATATTTAACATTGTCCACCCCAGCCCAACACTGAAGCCTCTGCATCATGACTCTATTATGGTGCATGTCCAGACTTGGAGGGGGTGACAGAGAGAGGGAGGGGTGTAGGGGGTTGGAGGAGGTGACAGAGATAGGGAGGGGGTGTAGGGGCTGGAGGGGGTGACAGAGATAGGGAGGGGGTGTAGGAGGTTGGAGGGGGTGACAGAGATAGGGAGGGGGTGTAGGGGCTGGAGGGAGTGACAGAGATAGGGAGGGGGTGTAGGGGGCTGGAGGGGGTGGCAGAGATAGGGATGGGGTGTAGGAGCTGGAGGGGGTGACAGAGATAGGGAGGGGGTGAAGGGACTGAAGAAGGTGACAGAGATAGGGAGGGGGTGTAGGGGCTGGAGGGGGTGACAGAGATAGGGAGGGATGTAGGGGATGGAGGAGGTGACACAGTTAGGGAGTGAGTGTAGGGCGCTGGAGGGGGTGATGGAGATAGGGAGGGGGTGTAGTGGCTGGTAGAGGTGACAGAGATAGGGAGGAGGTGTAGGGTGCTGGAGGGGGTGACAAAAATAGGGAAGGGGTAACAGATAAGGAGGGGGTGAAGGGTGCTGGAGGAGGTGACAGAGATAGGGAGGGGATGTAGGGGGCTGGAGGGGGTGACAGAGATAGGGAGGGGGTGGAGGGCGCTGGAGGAGGTGACAGAGATGGGGAGGGTGTGTAGGGGCTGGAGGGGCTGACTGAAATGGGTAGGGTGTTTAGGGGCTGGAGGGGGTGACAGGGATAGGGAGCGGGTGTAGAGGATTACAGCACAGTACCATAAACATTGAGGAGGGGCGCTTCGGACTGAGCTGTGTGACTGCAGTCGTCTTGCTGTCTTGATGCTGGGGTCAGCTGAGCCTCTGGCCTCAATGTCTGGCTTGAGGTCAGACTGTGTCTGGTTGTATCCCCCACTAAAATGCCTGAGGTGTTCCCTTGACAGCGTGGGGTAGTGGCGGGGTTGGGGCCGCTACGTGAATGCATTGAGAAGGGTCAGGGTAGCCACTCACCGCAGTTGTCCTCTTGGTCCGGTAGGTACCGGTCCAGGGTCTCCTCCATTAGCCGCACCCAGGTGTCTCCACTGGCAACCATCAGTTGGCCTACCCTGGTGGTCAAGAAGGCCGCGGCTTGACCCGCCATGACCATCCGCGTCTTCTCCACCAGGGCACCACTCCTCGCCCTCAGCCTCTCCGTCTCCTCGCTCAGGCGCTCCTGCGCGTTGTCCAGGGTCAGCGTCCAGGATTCCCTGAGGTGGAAGGACACCTGGTGGCAAAAGGAGATGGGAGAGCGGGTTGGGGTTGAGGATGAGGCGAGAAGGTCTCAGTTGCACACTGCCTCCCCTCACTCCTCACCAGAATGGGTACCACTGACTGGCACCCACTACCATCCACTGTCTGGTCAGATCCCTTGGAACCCCACCCCTTCCGCTAAGACTACATCCCCTTTCCCCTCAGTAGGACTGGATATCTGCTCCTTGCCTGGGAATGCCTGCTGGTTTAGAATGCAGCCCATTAGGTTAAAGTGATTCCCATTGGATTCCAGTCATTCCCACTAAATTGTTGTCTTTACCGCTGGATTTGAATCATTTCCCAAAGGTTAGAGTTATTCCCACTGGATGCAGTCGTAGTCATTTGATGAGAGCCATTCCCACTGGATTACATTCTTTCCTAGTGGATGCAGGTTATTCCCACTGTATTTGTCATGGGATGAGAGTAATTCATATTGAATGAGAGTCATTCCCACTGGATTAGAGTCATTCCCAGTGGATGAGAATCATTCCCACTACATTGCAGTCTTTCCTGCTGCAGTACAGTGTTCCCTAGTGGCTGAGAGCCATTCCCATTGGGGCAGCACGGTGGCTCAGTGGTTAGCACTGCTGCCTCACAGCTCCAGGGATCTGGGTTCAATTCCCACCTCAGGCAACTGTCTGTGTGGAGTTTGCACATTCTCTCCGGGTCTGCTCTGGTTTCTTCCCATGATCCAAAGATGTGCAGGTTAGGTGAATTGACCATGATAAATTGCCCGTAGTATTAGGTGTAGGGGAATGAGTCTGGGTGGGTTTCCCTTCGGAGGAGCGGTGTGGACTTGTTGGGCCAAAGGGCCTGTTCCCACACTGTAGGGAATCTAATCTACAATCATTCCCACCAGATGAGTCTTCCCAGTTGATGAGAATCATTCCCACTAATTACAATTTTTCCCATTGGTTGAGAGTAATTGCCACTGGATTAGAGTCACTCCCGCTGGACGTATGTCATTTCTGCTGGATTAGAATCATTCCCACCGGATGACACTTTTCCTAGTCTTCCCACTAATTAACTTTTCCCATTGGATGACAGCAAGTCCCATGGATTAGAGTCATTCCCGCGAGATGTGAATCCTTCTCGCTGGATGTGAATCACATTCCCACTGGATGAGAGCAGTTCCTGCTGGAGGAGAGCAATTCCCACTGGATTAGAGTAATTCCTGCTGGATCAGAGCAATACCCCGTTAGGGTGGATGGGTTTTCTGATGGATCCAGTCGTAAACCCATCCTTGAATGGGAGGTGGGCTTGCTGGTGCTATTCAGATGTCAATCCGTGCCCTCTGGACAGCAGAGGGTGGTGTGAATGACTTCAGTGTTCTGGCGCCATGGAAGGAGGGAATGGGATGGGAAACCGGCCAGGATTCCTCTGTTGTAAAGTCATCCAGTGGCCCCCCTCCCCCACTGTGCTGGGTGCGTTAGTTGGAGGGAGGAAAAGGACAGACACGAGATGGAAATTTAAAAGAGAGGACACTGTTCCACGTACCTCGTCTATCGATAGCTGCAGGATTGGGAACTCCTCCTCCAACTTGTCCAGTCTTTTCGAGGCAAAGGTATTGACCGTCGCAACTATCGGGACAGAGCAAGCAGTCAACATCGAGCATAAAATAATCCTAAACCCCCTTTGCTAAATTAGGGTGCCAGGATTCAGGAGGGAGAGATGACCCCGGGGAAAGGGTGCCATGCAAATTCACTGGGATGGATCATGGCCGATCTGACACTCCTCATGGTCAGTGTCCCCCCTCCCCCGCCCACCCACCTGACACCCCTACAGAATCTATATAACCCAGCCTTAAATATACACGATGCCTCTTCCTTGCTTATTCACTCACACTAGGCAAGCATTTATTGCCTATCTCAAATGTTGGTTGTGAGCGTGGAGTCACGTTGGTGGTTTCCTTCCCTACAGGGCATTGGTGAATCAGATGGGTTCAATCGACAATAGATTCATGGTCATTATTACACCTGAGATTTTTTTTTTACCTCATTGAATTCATCTGCCGTGAATGAATTGAAATTCAGGTCCCCCAAAACATGAAAGTCATAGAGGTGTACAACACGGGAACAGACCCTTCGGTCCAACTCATCCGTGCCCACCAGATATCCTAACCTAATCTAGTCCCATTTGCCAGCACTTAATCCATATCCCTCTAAACCCTTCCTATTCAGATACTCATCCAGATCCCTTTTAAATGTCATTGTACCAGCCTCCACCACTTCCTCTGGCAGCTCATTCCAAGCACGTACCACCCTCTGTGTGGAAAAAGTTGCCTCTTAGCTCACTTTTATATCTTTCCCCGTTCACCCTAAACCTATGCCCCTCTAATGCTGGACTCCCCCACCCCAGGGAAAAGATGTTGCCTATTTACCCTATCAATGCCCACCCCCCCCCCCCCATGATTTTATAAACCTCTATAAGGTCACCTCAGCCTCCGACGCTCCAGGGAAAACAGCCCCAGTCTGTTCAGCCTCTCCCTATAGCACAAACCCTCCAACCCTGGCAGCATCCTTGTCAATCTTTTCTGAACCCTACCTGGGTCTCTGGATTAACAGTCCACTGATAATACCACTAGGGCATGGCCTCCTCAGAATTCTTTATGGACGGGTCTTCCAGAGACACTCAAACGTCAGAGAAGAAAATCCCCCTTTATCTTGGTCTTAAGTTGGTTGCCCCTTGCTCTGAGACTGTGCTCTCTGGTCCTAGGCTCTCCCAGGAGGGGGAAAACATTCTCTCAGCATTGACTCTGCCAAGCCCCTGCAGAATCCTGGGTCGAGAGTGTGGCGCTGGAAAAGCACAGCAGGTCAGGCAGCCTCGGAGGAAGCAGGAGAATTGAGTTTCAGTTCCTGAAGAAGGGCTTATGCCCGAAATGTCGATTCTCCTGCTCCTCGGATGACCTGCTGTGCTTTTTCCAGCACCACACTCTCGGCTCTGATCTCCAGTCCTCCCTTAAGAATCCTGTCTGAGATCCGGAGAATGTTTGCACCCAGAGACTGGCCAGCCTGTGGAATTCGCTACCACAGAAGGGGTGTGGAGGTCAAGTTGCTCAGCATGCACATAGCTACAGAAGGAGGGTTTCTCAGACTGATTCTCAGGATGGCGGGAGTGATGTATGAAGGGAGACTGGATTGGCGAGGACAACGTGCGCTGGAGTTTAGGAGAATGAGGGGGTATCTCATAGAAATCTGGAAAATTCGGACAGGACTGGACAAGGTGAACACAGAAAAGATGTTCCTAATAACTAGGGGAAGTCCAGAACCGGGGGGGGGGGGGGGGGGGGTCACAGGCTAAAGGAGACGGGGTAGTATTGAGAACAGGGAGGAATGTCTTCACCCAGACAGCGGGGGAACCTGTGGGATTCTCCGACACACAAAGTGATTGGAGCCGAAACATTGAGTGGTCTTCAGGAATTGGATTTGGTTATGAAGGGGAGAAAGCAGGGTTGGGGTGGTGGTGGGGAACTGAGTTGGATGGTCAGCCGTGATGGCATTAAATGGCGGAGGAGGCTGGAGGGGGCTGGATGGCTCCCAACACCCAGGCGAGACTGCAATCTGAAGACAGGTCTCTATCTCTCACACACACACACTGGTCATGTGTTGTCCTGTTGCGGATTAATGGGCCACCTTGTTGAAGGGTTTAAGACGACTGAAGGACTCGGAGACGCCCGGACAAACTGGGCGGCCATTCTGCACGCACGGCAGCGGGATAACCGCGCACATCGCTTTGGGTTCGTTTTTGGGGCCTCGCCCAAGGGATCGTGGTGAGACCCATTCACCTCCGCCCCCTCCTCCCCCCACCCTCACCACCTCAGAATGTGGCTCTCCATCCAACAGCGGAGATTGAACCTTTTACAAGAGCGCGGGCCTCAAAAAATATTTGGGGAAGTGTTGGGAAGGGATGGGGTATCAACAGGGAATCGCAAGGCGGGGGGAGGTAGATTATCTTGTTGGGTTCGGGGGGGCGGGTGTTTAGGTTGGTTAGATGGGGTTAAGACGCAGGTCCTCTGTTGAACAGACTGCAGAGGCTAAATAGTCTCCTCCTGTCCCAGTATCAAGTCCAGTGATCTAGATGTTCCACCACTTAGCGATTCCATGGCTTCCAGCAGTTCTGCGGTCAGGATGAATCTACCCTTAAACCCGAACAAAGAAAAAAGACAAGCATCTGTCTTCAATGCACGATAGATGCATTCTTTGACTATTTTTGGCATTGCAAGGAATTGCGCTGAATCAATAGAGTTTCTCTGACGTACACTCTTAGTCTTCCCGCCTCTCTCTCATTTGCGAAAGAGGGCCAGACATGCGGAATCGTCGTAGCTACATAGACAGCATGGAAGCAGACCCTTCGGTCCCACACATCCATGCTGACCAAGCTAAACTAGCCCCGCCTGCCTGCACATGGCCCATATTCCTCCAGACCTTTCCTATCCACGTACCTGTCCCAACGTCTTTTAAACGTTGTGAGTGTACCTGCACCTACCACTGCCTCTGGTAGTTCATTGCACACACACGCACCGACCTCTCTGTGAGGAAAAGTTGTCCCTCAGGTTCCATCTTAAATGTTTCTTCTCTCACCTTAAAATGAGGCCTTTGGAGCTGCCTATATAATGTGGAAAAATGATAGAATGTCGGCGGGAAGAACAGGGGAGCTGGATACTCATTCAATGGAGAAAGACTGCGGAAAGCCATGGAAGAGAGGGATTTGGGACTCCTCATCCATGGATCGCATCCAAGTTCAGCAGATAACAGGGATGATAAATGCACTTTTTATTGCCAAAGGAATGTGGGAACAGATAGGAGTAGGTTTTGCTAAGACTGTAAAAGACATTAGTCAGACCGCGGCTGGATTACTCTGAAGGGTTTTGGGGCCCCGTCTCTAAGGAAGGATAGACTGGAGGCAGTCCAGAGAAGGTTTGCTCAGCTGATCCCAGGGATAGAGGGACTGTCCGATGAGGAAAGGTTGAGGCCTGTACTCATTGGAGTTTAGAAGAATGAAAGGCAAATTAATAGAAACATACAAGATTCTCAGAGGACTCAACGGAAGAGATATTGTCTCCCCTTGTGAGGAAGAGTCCAGGACAAGGGGAGCATCATCTCAGAGTAACGGGTCTCCTTACTGATGACAGGGATGAGGGGGAACGTCTCCTCTCCAAGGGGAGTGAATCTTTGAAATTTGTTACTGCACAGGGCTGTTGAGACTAGGTCATTAAAGATATTCAAGGTTTTTTTTTATCAGTGAGGGAATCGAAGAACAATGAAGGATTAATTCAGACGCAGGCAAGAATAATTTGACAAAACGAACATATTGAACTGCGGGGTAGGATCGAAGGACTGAGTTTGTCGTTGATCCACGAGGCAAACAGGGTACTCAAATGTTTTGTCCTGTAAACACCACACTGCTGACTGAACTCCATCTTTCAGCCAAATCCCACAAGCCTGGATGACTTGAACGTACTGTTCTGTAATCGGGTGTGAACGAGTGAGACGGATTAATGAGCTGTTTAAAGACACTAGGGGTCGTGAAAAATTTCCAGCCACAAGCTCTCGTTACATGTGACCGTTCATCTCAATGGAGATGATTGTGTCCCAGACACAGTTTAAAGTTTGTTTACTGTTTTTGTAGATTAAAACTGGGTTAATACGGTTAACTGTTGCTTGACAGAGTCTGGAGAAGTTTACTCACTCATAAAAGGAGGATGAGGTGCAAAGAGGGACCTACACTTGAGGTGCCAGCTGTGGTTCAGTATTAGCGCTCTCCCTCTGAGGCAGAATACTGTGAGTTCCATCACCCTCAGAGGGTCAGCGCTGGGGGAACACTGATTGTTGGAGGGTCAGCGCTGAGGGATCGCTGATTGTTGGAGGGTCAGTGCTGAGGGATCGCTGATTGTTGGAGGGTCAGTGCTGAGGGATCACTGATTGTTGGAGGGTCAGTGCTTAGGGAACCCTGATTGTTGGAGGGTCAGTGCTTAGGGAATGCTGATTGTTGGAGGGTCAGTGCTGAAAGATCACTGATTGTTGGAGGGTCAGGGCTGAGGGATCACTGATTGTTGGAGGGTGAGTGCTGAGGGATCGCTGATTGTTGGAGGGTGAGCGCTGAGGGAACACTGATTGTTGGAGGGTAAGTGCTGAGGGATCACTGATTGTTGGAGGGTCAGGGCTGAGGGATCACTGATTGTTGGAGGGTGAGTGCTGAGGGATCGCTGATTGTTGGAGGGTGAGCGCTGAGGGAACACTGATTGTTGGAGGGTAAGTGCTGAGGGATCACTGTTGGAGGGTCAGTGCTGAGGGATCACTGATTGTTGGAGGGTGAGTGCTGAGGGATTGCTGATTGTTGGAGGGTCAGTGCTGAGGGATCACTGATTGTTGGAGGGTGAGCGCTGAGGGAACACTGATTGTTGGAGGGTAAGTGCTGAGGGATCACTGATTGTTGGAGGGTGAGCGCTGAGGGATCACTGATTGTTGGAGGGTCAGCGCTGAGGGAATGCTGATTGACGGAAGGTGAGTGCTGAGAGATCACTGATTGTTGGAGGGTGAGTGCTGAGGGATCGCTGATTGTTGGAGAGTCAGCGCTGAGGGAACACTGATTGTTGGAGGGTGAGTGCTGAGGGATCGCTGATTGTTGGAGGGTCAGTGCTGAGGGATCGCTGATTGTTGGAGAGTCAGCGCTGAGGGAACACTGATTGTTGGAGGGTCAGTACTGAGGGAACACTGATTGTTGGAGGGTCAGTGCTGAGGGATCACTGATTGTTGGAGGGTGAGTGCTGAGGGAGCACTGATTGTTGGAGGGTCAGTGCTGAGGGATCACTGATTGTTGGAGGGTCAGTGCTGAGGGATCACTGATTGTTGGAGAGTCAGTGCTGAGGGAACGCTGATTGCTGGAGGGTAAGTGCTGAGGGATCGCTAATTGTTGGAGGGTGAGTGCTGAGGGATCACTGATTGTTGGAGGGTCAGTGCTGAGGGATCACTGATTGTTGGAGGGTGAGTGCTGAGGGATCGCTGATTGTTGGAGGGTCAGTGCTGAGGGATCACTGATTGTTGGAGGGTGAGTGCTGAGGGATCACTGATTGTTGGAGGGTCAGTGCTGAGGGAACGCTGATTGTTGGAGGGCGAGTGCTGAGGGATCGCTGATTGTTGGAGCTCCCTCAGTGCTGATCCTTTGACAGTGCAGCACTCCCTCAGCACCAACCCACTGAGGTTATATCCCCCCTGAGGCAGAGATGCAGAGGGAGTGGCAGTATTTGAGGACGCCATTCAAAACCCCATTCTGTACGCTGAAACTCACGTTGGGATTCAAAAAGGTGGAGGAATGGCTTGGCTCTCCTCGCTACCTGTCCTGTTGCCATTCTTGCGCTCGTCTCCACCACGTTGCAGAGTGTAGAGGTCAGCCAGTTAGTCCTCTTGACATCAGAGTAAGTAGTCAGCAGAACCTGGGAGGCCGAGTTCACCAGAGGAAGCATTCTGACCCTCCAGATGATGTTAGGCTGAAAGGATGAGGGGCAGGGAAAAGCCAACCAACAATCAGTAACAGCCGGATATGAGGAGTCCAACCCTCTCTCTGCAAGCTGTGGTTTACTGTTGTGGTATTCTACTGTCAACAGAGATTTCCTATGTAAACATGTCACGCTGTAATTACACTCTTTCACCAATGGTGGTGCTGTAGCCACCCTCCAAACGTCTTCAGGCCTCATGTACAAACACTAGTGGGGTTGAGATTTGCACGTGGTAGACTCCTCTAGGCCACTGGTCTCAACTAAAGTGGAGGGGGTAGTGAGAATTGGAGCTTTACTCTGTATCTAACCCCATGATGTCCCTGTCCTGGGAGTATTTGATGGGGGGACAGTATAGAGGGAGCTTTACTCTGTTTCTAACCCTGTGCTGTCCCTGTTGTGGGAGCGTATAAAGGCGGGGGAGACAGTGTAGAGGGAGCTTTACTCTGCATCTAACTCTGTGCTGTCCCTGTCCTGGGGGTGTTTAATGGGGGCAGTGTAGAGGGAGCTTTACTCTGTATCTAACCCTGTCTGTTCCTGTAGAAAGAGCTTTGCTCTGAATCTAACCCTGTGCTGTCCTCGTCCTAGGAGAAAGTGAGGACTGCAGATGCTGGAGATCAGAGCTGAAATTGTGTTGCTGGAAAAGCGCAGCAGGTCAGGCAGCATCCAAGGAGCAGGAGATTTGACGTTCGGGCATAGTCCCTGTTCCTGAGAGTGTTTGATGGGGGGACAGTGTAGAGGGAGCTTTACTCTGTACCTAACCCCGTGCTGTCCCTGTCCCTGGGAGTGTTTGATGGGGGGGACAATGTAGAGGCAGCTTTATTCTGTATCTAACCCCGTGCTGTCCCTGTCCTGGGAGTGTTTGATGGGGGGACAGTGTAGAGGGAGCTTTACTCTGTATCTAACCCCATGCTGTCCCTGTCCTAGGAGTGTTTGATGGGGGGATAGTGTAGAGGCAGCTTTACTCTGTATCTAACCCCGTGCTGTCCCTGTCCTAGGAGTGTTTGAGGGGGGACAGTGTAGAGGCAGCTTTACTCTGTATCTAACCCTGCCCTAAGAGTGTATGATGGAGGACAGTGTCAAGAGACATTTACCTTCTGTTTGAAAAGGTAGACGAAGGGTAACCTTCAGGAAAGGGTGTCAATTTTGTTACGTTCCTCCACGTGCTGCCTGACAGATCTCATTCTACTGCAGCGTCAGGTTCAGTTCAGTTTCTGGTTAACGGTAACTAGAACAGGATGTTGATAGCAGGGGAATTCAGTGATGGTAACACCACTGAATGCGTCAAGATCTTACAATGGAGGGAAGGTCATTGATGAAGCGGCTGAAGGTGGTTAGGACTAGGACACTCCCCTGAGAAACTCCTGGAGCTGAGATGACTGACCTCCAACAAATGCAACCATCTTCCTTCTTTTCAGATGTGACTCCAGCTAGGGCAGATTTTACCCCAATTCCTGTTGACTCCAGTTTTGATTAGATTAGATTAGATTACTTACAGTGTGGAAACAGGCCCTTCGGCCCAACACGTCCACACCGACCCGCCGAAGCGCAACCCACCCATACCCCTACATTTACCCCTTACCTAACACTACGGGCAATTTAGCATGGCCAATTCGTGTGACCCGCACATCTTTGGACTGTGGGAGGAAACCGGAGCACCCGGAGGAAACCCACGCAGACACGGGGAGAACGTGCAAACTCCACACAGACAGTCGCCTGAGTCGGGAATTGAACCCGGGTCTCAGGCGCTGTGAGACAACAGTACTAACCACTGTGCCACAGGGCAGTTCGCCACTTGCCTGAGTGTCTGGAGTCACGTGTGGGTCAGACCAGGTAAGGGTGACAGATTTCCTTCCCTTAAGTGAACCAGATGGGATTTTAATGATTTTTGACAGAGCTTAAATGTTGGCCAATATGCTTATGCTTTCCAATCGACCTGTTCAGAAATGTTAGTAGACACCACTGGAACAGGCGGGACTTGAATCCAGGCCTCCAAAGCCCAGAGATGCAGACACTACCACTGGGACAGAAGAGGGCCCGACAGATTAGTTTTATTTTAACTTCCATTTTTTAATCAACCTGTTCAGAAATGTCATTAGACACCATTGGATCGATGAGGACTTGAACCCAGGCCTCTCTGTCCACAGGTAGGGACATACCCACTGTGTCACAATAGGGCCCCACAGATTTTGAAAAAATTTTAACTTATTTTTCTAACCAACCTCTTCAGCGCTGTGGAGCAAGTGGGACTTGAACATGGTCCTCTCCATTCAGAGATAAGGACACTACCACTGTGCCACAACAGGGCCCCACAGATTAGCTTTCTCTTTCAGGTTTTTTAAAAATTGAATTCAGATGTCACCATCTCCCTTGGAAGGATGTAGAGGGAAAAAGTGAGGTCTGCAGATGCTGGAGCATCAGAGCTGAAAATGTGTTGCTGGGCACACTTTCCTCATTCCTGATGAAGGGCTTATGCCCGAAACGTCGAATTTCCTGTTCCTTGGATGCTGCCTGACCTGCTGCGCTTTTCCAGGATGTAGAGGGAGCTTTATTCTGTACTTAACCCTGTGCTGTATCTGTCCTGGGAGTGTTTGATGGGGGGGACAGTGTAGAGGGAGCTTTACTCTGTATCTAACTCCGTGCTGTCCCTGTCCTGGGAGTGTTTGATGGGGGGGACAGTGTAGAGGGAGCTTTACTCTGTATCTAACCCCGTGCTGTCCCTGTCCTGGGAGTGTTTGATGGAGGGACAGTGTAGAGGGAGCTTTACTCTGTATCTAACCCTGTGCTGTCCCTGTCCTGGGAGTGTTTGATGGTGGGACACTGTACAGGGAGCTTTACTCTGTATCTAACCCCGTGCTGTCCCTGTCCTGGGAGTGTTTGATGGAGGGACAGTGTAGAGGGAGCTTTACTCTGTATCTAACCCTGTACTGTATCTGTCCTGGGAGTGTTTGATGGAGGACAATATGGAAGAGGCTTTACTGTGCATCTAACTCTGTGCTGTCCCTGTTTTGAGGGACATGGGCAGTGTAGATAGGGATAAACATCTCCTCCCCTGAAGTAGAGAGCTCAATAACCAGGGACCATGGTTTCAACGTAAGCAGGGTGAGGTATAGAGGGGATGTGAAGAAGAAAAAAATTATCCAGAGGAATGGGGAGGGTGATAGGTAAGTGGAACTCATTGCCTGAAAGGGAGATAGAGACCAGGACACTCAAAACATTTAAGAAGCATTAAGATGAGCTATAGAATATGGGGCAAGTGTTGGAAAATGGGATTAGTACAGACCAATGTTTATTGACTGACACAGACACAATGGGCCGAAGGGCCTCTTTCTTATGTCTCACCAGAACCAACCCTCGTATCTTAGCTCCACATCACCCTCCTCCCACATTGCTCCATCAACTTGTCGTTCAATTGCTTCCCTCCTCAGGCATTCATCCAGCGTCCTCCCCACCCCATGTTTCAATGCATTCTCCTCATAACATGTTTAAAGTGTACGTGTGGACATGAACCCCGTCTGTGGTAGTCGGGGTGAGGCGGGAGGATACAGCCATACCTGAGCCGCTCTGCTCGTCGGTCTACTCGCTGTCATCGTGGCAACACGGGGCTGTAAGCACAAGACCTTGTTAGAGATTAAACTGCCACGGCCGTATTCTTACACAAACCTGCCCCTTCCACGTCAGACAGAAGCCGGCTAGCAAGGCTTCCTTTCGCCACTGCCAAACCTTGCCGCCCCTCGAGGAGATGACATGAGAGCGCTTGCTGCATCTGTGCACACTGGTGCCCACTCCCCTTCACAGGGCAGACTGCAAGATGTGAGTCATTTGGCCAATTGAGCCTGACCCACCAATCAATGGGATCGTGGCTGATCCAATAATCTTCAAAGCCCACTTCCCTACCTCTTTCCCCCAACTCGATTCCCTTCCTGATTAAAAATCTCTTGCTCTCAGCCCTTGAATATACTCAATCACTGACCCACCCTTGAAACCCTCTGTGGTAAAGAAGTCCACAGACTCACTCCCCTCGGAGAGAGGATATTCTTGCTCATCTGGAGGAGGTGACGGAGATAGGGAGGGGGTGTAGGGGATTGGAGGTGGTGACAGAGATAGGGAGGGGGTGTAGGGGTGGAGGAGGTGACAGGGATAGGGAGGGGGTGTAGGGGACTGGAGGAGGTATCAGAGATAGGGAGGGGGTGTAGGGGCTGGAGGAGGTATCAGAGGTAATGAGGGGGTGTAGGGGGCTGGAAGAGGTGACGGATATAAGGAAGGGGTGTAGGGGGCTGGAGGAGGTATCAGAGATAGGGCAGGGGTGTAGGGGCTGGAGGAGATATCAGAGGTAGGGAGGGGTTGTAGGAGGCTGGAGGAGGTGATGGAGATAAGGAGGGGGTGTAGGGGGCTGGAGGAGGTATCAGAGATAAGGAGGGAGTGTAGGGGGCTGGAAGAGGTGACAGAGATAGGAAAGAGATGTAGGGGGCTGGAGGAGGTGACGGAGATAAGGAGGGGGTGTAGGGGGCTGGAGGGGGTGACAGAGATAGGGAGGAGGTGTAGGGGGCTGGAGGAGGTGACCGAGATAGGGAGGGGGTGTAGGGGGCTGGAGAGGGTGACAGAGATAGGGAGGGGGTGTAGGGGGCTGGAGGGGGTGACAGAGATAGGGAGGGGGTGTAGGGGGCTGGAGAGGGTGACAGAGATAGGGAGGGGGTGTAGGGGGCTGGAGGAGGTGACCGAGATAGGGAGGGGGTGTAGGGGCTGGAGGGGGTGACAGAGATAGGGAGGCGCTGCAGGGGCCCGTAGTTTTTGAAAATGTGAGTGAAAAGTTTAAAACGGTGAGGCTGCCTGACTGGAAGCCAGTGGCGATCAGCGATCGAGGCAGGGGTGGGGTGAGTGACAGGGAAACAGGGTCTGGAACAATATGGGCAGGAGTATTCTGAACGTCCTCCAGGCTACAGAAGGTGAAAGGAGATGTGACCAGCTGGGAGTGAAGAGGAAAAGACATGCCCAGCGATTACGGAGACGTAAATGTGGGATTCAGCAGGAGATGGGGCTGAAATGAATGTCATATCATAGCAAGCCATTCAGCCCATTATACCGCTATGATCCAATGAACCCCACTCATCCCCCTGCTTACTGTTTCCTCTATTAGCCTTCTTCCTCAGCCGTTCATCCAGTGTTAAGTTGAAAGTTTGAGGATTGAGAGGGGAGACAGATGATTGGGGGGGGGGGGGGGGGGGAGGCAAGTGTCAGCGTTCGAAGAGGTGAAAAACTGCTGGAGGGAACTAGGATACAAACTTACCGATTGTGTTCAGTGGGGGAGCTGGTCCCAAAGTGATCCACGCACTCTCAAACCTCTGGATCGGCGAGTGAAGACGCTCGGTTAAACTCGGAGGACTAACTAACACCGAGGCAAGCGTCACCCCGTGAAGGACTGGCAGCTGGGCGAGACCTCCTGCCCGTCAAACCAAACTCAGCTCGAGGATTGGTCGGACACCGTCTGATAGGAAACTTGGTGAAGTGTTTGCAAAAAATTCCACTCATAAGTGCTTCAATCCATCAGGGATAGAACAAATAGTACTGATCGAACCAGTCACAGGTTCCTGCACTCCCATTAACCCAAATTTTTCCCCAAATTTGACCTCCCCTTGTCGGCTTGTACATTCCGTTCAGGGTTTAAGTTGAATATGGCTGTATACAGATTATCTTGGTCTTGGAAGGAAAACAGAAAGGGTTTTGTTGCCCTGGGCTGAGCTACACATGATCCTTACGCAAGTGGCAGCTGAGGAGCAGTCTCGCTACTGAGTGAGGAGGTCATAGAAGGTGGAAGCTCTGACTTAATCTAGGTCAGGGCAGGCAGAGCTGGTGCTGAGAGAGCACTGCACTGTCGGAGGGTCAGTGCTGAAGGAGCGGGCACTGTCGGAGGGTCAGTGCTGAGGGAGCGGGTGTTGTCAGAGATTCAGTCCTGACAGAGTGGGCACTGGCAGAGGGTCAGTTCTGAGGGAGCGGGCACTGTCAGAGGGACAGCACTGAAGGAGCGGGCACTGTCAGGGGGTTAGTGCAAAAGGAGCAGGCGCTGTCAGAGGGTCAGCACTGAGGGAACAGGCACTGCCAGAGGGTCAGCAGTGAGTGAGCGGACACAGTTGGAGGGCCAGCACTGAGGGAGCGGGCACTGTCGGAGGGTCTACGCCGAAGGAGCGGGTGCTGTCAGAGGGTCAGCACCAAGGGAGTGGGCTCTGTCAAAGGGTCAGCGCTAAAGGGGTGCCTCACTCTTGGAATGTCAGTACTGAGTGACTGTTGCACTGTCAGAGTTGGCTGGAGTACTGAGAGTGAGTGCCTCCTGTCAGAGTCTCACTGCTGAGGGTGCGTAACACTGTCGGAGGGTCAGGGTGGTGTTCCATTAGTGCCAAATCTCTGACAGTGCAGAGGTGGAGGGGGGTACGCATTATAGCCAACATTTAGATTAGATTCCCTACAGTGTGAAAACAGGCCCTTCGGCCCAGCCAGTCCACACCGACCCTCTGAAGAGTAACCCACCCAGACCCATTTCTCTCTGACTAATGCATCTAACACTATGGGCAAATTTAGCCTGGCCAATTCACCCTGACCTGCACATCTTTGGACTGTGGGAGGAAACCGGAGGAAACCCACGCAGACACGGGGAGAATGTGCAAACTCCACACAGTCACCTGAGGCTGTATTGAACCTGGGACCCTGGTGCTGTGAGGCAGCAGTGCTAACCACTGTGCCTCATATGCTGTCACACCGGTGAGAAATGGAAGGTGTGGTTCACTATCTCAATGCTGGTTTGTGGCAGCTTACTGTGGGCATATGGTTGCCGTACCTCCTCTGGTACAGTTAAAAACCTCCCTGTGCTGGAAAAGCACTTCAGAACATTCTCTCAAAAACACACGTGCTGCAACATTCCTTTTATTCAGCTTTCTTTTAAAACCTTGCCCCAGGAAACAGAAACCGAAACGAGCGTTGGATTGTGAGGAGGCTCACGCACAGATGGAACCCGCGTTCTGACAGAGAGAGCGATCGCTAAGGTCCAAGAGGCACCACCTTTCCTGGCGAGCGTTCATCGATGCCCGTGCCTTGGGTGCAGGAATGTAGCAGGTGGAGGGGTAAAGGGGAGGGAACGTGCAACGTTTGTGGAGGTCAAAACAGCCGCAGGTCACTGGGGTAGTAAGGCAGGGAGGGACAACAGGCTGGAGTACAGATGGCTGGCTGAGCCCCTCATGCAACATGTTCAAGCTGCCATGTGACAAAGCTACTCTCTGGGCCTCGCCAACCTGAGGGCTACGACCCGGTGAGCTTTTTTTTTGGGTGGGGGGAGGGGGAGGGGTTGTGGGGGCAGGGGCATCGCGTGTTCCTGATCAGCGACGAGGCACAGGAGTCACGGGCTCCGTCGTGCCCAGGCCCAGAGCTTCTGCTTTGTTCAATCAATCAGTCGGATACGGCGGGTCGTGTTTATCGCCGAGTCAGCAGAATTCGCCAGGCATTTCCTGCTGAGTCAGCGGATCCTGTCGGTCGCTCTGCCTTTGGGTCGAGGCAGCTGGTCACTTTGCTGAGTCAGCAGATTCTGCCTGCCCGCTCTCTTGAGCCAGCGGATCGTGTTGGCCGTTGGCTAAATACACAAGACTTTGCTTTCTGGCAGCCGCACGCACCTCTCCCATCCTGCCTCTGCTGGCCGGCATAGCAGGGGCGAATCAGTTTTTATTAGCAACAGAAAGAAAATGGAGCCTTTTACTGTCCCCTCAGTCAGGTGGAGGTGGGGGGGGCCCGGCTCCCCACGACTCCGTCACGGCTTCAGTTTCAGCCAGGGCTGGGAAATGGTGAGGATCGAGAGGACGGACGATGAGAGCCCGCAGAAGGCCACCATGCCGGGGCTGGTCTTGAGCAGGCCCAGCCGGTCCAGGGGGATGAACAGGTCGCAGCAGTTCTTCAGCACGTCCAGGAGCAGCGGCGGGTTGGCCTTCAGCACGTGGCAGAGCAGCCCCAGCCGCGCCCGCAGGCTGCCGGCCAGCAGGGCGGCGGCGGCGCCGGCTCCGGAGGGCGTCCCGCCGCTGCCGTCCTGCTCGGCGCCCACCTTGCTCCGGGTCCGCGCCTCCCGCTGCACCAGCGCCGCGATCTCGTAGGCGTCGCGGCTCAGGTTCATGATGAGTGCAAACAGGTAGTACCTGGGGAGGGAAAGGATAGAGAGAGAGAGAGAGGAGACAGGGAGGTCAGAACCCTGCAAACACCTCTCAACCCCACCGATCCAATGAACGACAGACCGGACTTCGGAGGCAGTCAGAGGCAGCGTGGAAGCAGGCCATTCGGCCCACACTGCTCCATGCTGGCCCACCCAGCTTGTTCCAATTACCCGCTTTTAGTCCATGTCCCTCTTGCCTATCCATGTACCGAACCAAATGTTTTTTTTAAATTTTGCTGTCCTTAATGCCTCCCCCACTTTCTCTGGCAGCCCGCTCTCTGCCTGAAGTAGTTTTGCCCCTTGGCTCCTTCTTAAATCTTTCCTCTCTCACCTTAAACCTAGTTTTTGATTCCCCATCCCTGGGGGGGGGAAAAAAAGACTATAAGCATTCATCCTATCTATGCCCCTCATGATTTTATGCGCCTCAATAAGGTCACCCATCATTCCAAGGATTCCTTGGCTAACCTCTCCTTGTAACTCAGGCCTATAATCCTGGCAACATCCTCGTAAAGCCTCTTTGTACTCTTCCCAGTTTAACCATGTCTTTCCTATAACCGGGTGACCAAAACCATTAGCAGGCAGCATCTGGGGAGCAGGAGAGTCGACGTTTTGAACATAAGCTCTTCATTAGGAATACGGGGGGGGAACCCAAGCAGGCTGAGAGATAAATGGAAGGGGGTGGGATGGGGGCAGGGAGGGTAGCTGGGAATGTGATAGGTAGATGAAGATGGGACGGGGGGGGGTGATGGTGATGGCGGAGGAAGAACCCCATATCTTCCACCCGACTACACGGGAACAATGTCGATTTCACCAGTTTCCCCATTTCCCCTCCCCCACCAACTCTGGAGCCAACCTTCCAAATCGGCATCGGCTTCTTGAACTGTCCATCTTCCTTCCCACCTATCCACTCCACCCCGACCTATTACCTTCACCCCCACCTTCATCTGCCCATTGCATTCCTAGCTACCTTCTCCCACCCCTCAAACCCACCCCCTCCCATTTATCTCTCAGCCCCCCCACCTTCCTGATGAAGAACTTAAGCTTGAAACGTCGACTCTTCTGCTCCTTGGATGCTGCCTGACCAGCTGTGCTTTTCCATCGCCACATTTATTATCACAGACACCCCCTCGTCTAACGGGGAGGATGGTGTGGTCTAGCAGGACTTATTGATGGGGGGAGGGGAGAAAGGAAATTTGGGTGGGGGTGGGGTGGGGTGGTAGGACCTAAGACCTCAGCAATGGATGGGGAGTAAAACGACGATGTGAGCATGCGAGTGGACCGTTCTTCCACAGACGTTGACACGAGGTGGTGTGGGGGGCAGGGGAGGGGTAAGGAGGTGCCGACAAGACGCTGCGAAAGGGAGACGAGCTTGCGGTGGGGGTGGGGGGGGGGGGACAGGCCTACCTGAACGAGCGCTGACTCCACTTGTCCTGGTCCAGCTTGGTGGCCAGCCCCACCTTGCCGGCCCACAGCAGGTTGTCGCAGCCCAGGTACATGGCCCGGTTCAGGTGGCTGACCGTGATGCAGAACCGCAGCACCAGGTCCGACAGGTGGATGGCCCGCTTGGCAGCTTCCAAGGCTTCGGCCGAGTTCCCCAACCGGAACACTGGGAAGTGGAGGAGAAGGAAAGATCAATGTGTGCCCTCCCCCCTCCCCGGTCACGTTAGTGTAGCACCTGCCAATGCCCTGCGCAGGCTCAAGGAACCTTTTCTTTCCCCATCCCCTCAAAGGAAAGAGAAGAAATATTTATGCACCTCAAGATCCCACAGTCAGCAACATGAAAGTGACCCACATCAGCCTTTCTTAAGGACGTCAACTGAAAAGTCCTGGCCTCCTGGGCACTGGGAGCAAGGCCCACTCTCTTACTTCTTCCAACAGTCGCCATGGATTCTTCAACACCCACCTGACAGGGCAGCTAAGGCCTCGGTTTAACGACCCATTTGAAAAGTCATATCTCCGGAAATGCCTCAGCGCTGACTCAAACAGTCCCGGCTCCCTCAGTGCTGATCCTACGACAGTGTCCACTCTCTCAGCAGCTGACCCTCCGACAGTGCAGTGCTCCCTCAGCACTGACCCTCGGAGAGTGCCACGCTCCCTCAGCGCTGACCCTCCGACAGTGCCACGCTCCCTCAGCGCTGACCCTCAGCACTGACCCTCGGGGAGTGCCATGCACCCTCAGCGCTGACCCTCCGACAGTGTTTGTTCCCTCTGCGCTGACCTTCCGACAGTGCTCGCTCCCTCAGCGCTGACCCTCCGACAGTGCCCGCTCCCTCAGCGCTGACCCTCCAACAGTGCCCGCTCCCTCAGCGCTGACCCTCCGACAGTGCCCGCTCCCTCAGCGCTGACCCTCCGACAGTGCCGTGCTCCCTCAGTCCTGGCACTGGCAATGTTGAGCTGAATTGTGGGCTCAAGACCCTGGAATGGGGATTGACTCAGAGATAAAACTGTTTCAACCGATCTGTACTTTGTGTCTAACTCCATGCTTTACTTTCTCTGGGAATTTTGATGGGGACAGTGTTGAGGAAGCATTACTCTGTACCTAACCCTGTGCTGGATCTGACCTGGGAATGTTCGATGGGGACAGAATGATGATAGCTCTATTTTCTGTTTAAAAGAGTAGATGGAACTTTACTTTCAGTTTAATAGAGTAGAACTGTGATCTAAGCTTGTGCTGTATCTATCCTGGCTGTGTTTGATGGGACCAGTCTCGAATGAGTTTTACACTGTATCTAACCCTCTCTGTGGTCCCATCTTAAGAGTGCTGATAGGGACAGAGCCGAGGGTATTTTACCTTCAATTTAAAAGAGTAGATTATTCTGAATTTAACCCTGTGCTGTACTATCTTGACAATGTTTGATGGGGACAGTGATGAGGATGCTTTACTTTCACTTTAACAGGGTGACTTTTAACTTTAAGAGTAGAGGAAGCTTCACTCTGTATCTAACCCCATGCTCTGCCTGTCCTGGGAGTGTTTGAGGTGACAGTATTGAAGAAACTTTACTTTGCTTTTAAAGGAGTCACAAAAGCTTTACTTTAAAGAGTTTAGGGAGCTTTACTCTGTGCTGAGAGTTTCATACAATACAATACCTACAATGTGGAATCAGGCCATTTGTCCCATATCGAACCTCTAAAGAGCATCCCACCTGGACTCACCTCCCTACTCTATCCCTGTAACCCTGCATTTCCCATGGCTGACCCATCTAACCCGCACATCCCTGGACATTACTGGACAATTTAGCATGGCCAATCCACCCTAACCTGCACATCCCTGGGCACTACGGGACAATTTAGCATGGCCAATCCACCCTAACCTGCACATCCCTGGGCACTATGGGACAATTTAGCATGGCCAATCCACCCTAACCTGCACATCTTTGGACTGTGGGAGGAAACCGGAGCACTCAGAGGAAACCCACACAGACACGGGGAGAATGTGCAAACTCCACACAGACTATTGCCTGAGAGTGGAATCGAACCTGGGTCCTTGGCAACGTGAGGCAGCAGTGCTGACCACTGAGCCATTGTTCAATGGTGACAATCTCGAGGGAGTTTTTCTCTGTATCCAATGCCTGTCATGGCTACAATATGGTCCCATTGGAATCAACAGAATAGAACATTCCCGAGTGTGAGACACATGCCAGAACGGAGGTGATTAAGAGAGAGATGTGGCAAGGTGTGATGTTCTGATTGGTGTACTCACACTTGCGTCCCAAACTCAAATGCGCCTCCAGTTGTTTGATGTGGATGACCAGCTCCGGGCTCGCTCCACTTCTTTGCAGCGAGTAAGCAATTAAAGCAGAGGCATACTGAGCAGCTCTGAAAGACAGACAACGAAAGCGGGTCACGTTCTCGCCCTGCTCTCCGCAACAGCCTCCAGCAACGTTCCCCGCTCTTCGTCCCACCCCACTCCCCTCGAGTCCCACTCGAGACAGCTGAACACATAACTGCGGTGAGAGATGAAACGTACGGCAGATGCCGGAATCCAAAGTAGACAAACAGGAGGCTGGAAGAACACAGCGCGCCAAGGAGCATCAGGAGGTGGAGGAGTCAATGTTTTGGGTGTAATCCTTCTTGAGAACATTTAATTTTGGCCAAATGTGGAGAGAGTGCCTTGTTTGGCTTTGAGTTTACTGGTTATTTTTGTTCGTTTATGGTTTACTGTCTATGCCAGTATTTGTTACCCAGGGGACAATTAAGATTCAACCACTTGGCTGTGGGCTTGGAGTTACATGGAGGTCAGGGCAGCAGATTTCCCTTCCCTAAAGGACATTAATAGAATCCTGGCAGTGTGGAAGCAGGCCACTCGGCCCATTGAGGGGACACCGACTCTATGCAGAACATGCCAGCCAGACCCATCCCTGCATTTCCCATGGCTAATTCAGTTAGCCTTCAAATCCCTGGACACTATGGGCAATTTAGCGTGGCCAAGCCACTCTAACCGGCAAATCCCTGGGCACTGTGGGGCAATTTTGCATAGCCAATCCACCCTAAGCTGTACATCTATGGACTGTGGGAGAAAATTGGAGCACCCTGAGGAAATCCACACAGATGCTGGAGGGGGGGGGGGGGGGAAGTGTACAAACTCCATACATACAGTCACCTGATGGTGGAATTGAATTCGGGTCCCTGCCGCTGTGAGGTCGCAGTCCTAACCACTGACCATGTGGCGTACTGAACAGGATGGCTATATGTAACAGCGGGCAGTGCTTTCATTGTCTTCTCTAGTCTTGCATTCTATCTGCCATAGTGGGGTTGAAACCAACGTTCCCCAAAGCATTAGCCTGAGTTTCGGGATTACGAAGAGAAACCGAGGACTGAAGATGCTGGACGATCAGAGTCGAAAAAAGTGTGTCTCTGGAAAAGCACAGCAGGTCAGACAGCATCCGAGGAGCAGGAGAGTCGACACTTTCGGCATAAGCCCTTCATCAGGAACGTTTACAAGCCATCAGTGACAGTGATACTAAATGACAGCAGGGTCCAGTCTGTTGATCCAAAACTCGAGAACCTAAGAACTAGGGACAAGAGGAGGCCATTCAACCCCTCCAGCCTGCTTAGCCATTTGATGTGATCATGCTTAACTCCACTTTCTCACTTGCTCTCCATTGCCCTCAACCTTCAATTAAAAAAATCGGTCTATCACCTTGAATTTATTCAGTGCCCCAGCATTCCGCCACACTATGGGGCTGTGAATTCCACACAATTTCTCATCATCTCTGCTTTAAATCTGCTGCCCCTTATCCTAAAACTATGACCGCTCCTTCTAGATTGTGGATGAGGAAACATCCTCTCCACATCTACTTTGTCAATCCCTTTTAGCATCTTGTCATTAGATCGTCTCCAGAGTGTATAGGTATAAGCTGCAAATTACTTTAATGACTGCTCATCTAAAACCTAGGAAAGAATGTAAGAAAATTAAAAACTGGTAGTGGGAAATCTTCTTGAAATGTTAAAGGGGAGATGTACAAAATGGGGACAGTGCCCCAGTCTTACTGCAAACTATTTCAACGCCTGCTTGTTAAAGAACAAAACAAATGAGGGAAAATGCAAGCGGGAAACGCATCAATGTTTTGTTTAAGTAAAAATATTATTAACTGGAGAAAGTTCACAGAAGTTAACCAGGAATTTAGAATTAGAATTAGAGTACAGTGAAAAGCATACGGCCCTGGTATGGAGGGATTGTCTCAGGGGCAAAGACTAAACAGGGTCTCTCCCTACTGGAGTTTACAATCATAGAGTGGTATAGCACAGAAACAGACCCTTTGGCCCAACTCGTCCATGGCACTAAATTATCTAGTTCCATTTGCCAGCATTTGGCCCAAGTCCCTCTAAACCCTTCCTATTCATGCACCCACCCACAGGTTTTTTGAATGTTGTAATTGTACCAGCCTCCACCACTTCCTCAGGCAGCTCATTCCATACACGTATCACCCTCTGTGTGAAAAAGTTGCCCCTTAGATCCCTTTTAAATCTTTTCACTCTAACCTTAAACCTATGCCCTCTAGTTTTAGACTCCTGTACCTTTGGCTTTGCATCACATTCATGCTCCTCATGATCTTATAAACCGTTATAAGGTCACCCCTTAGCCTCCAGTACTAAGGGAAAATAGCTCCAGCCTATTCAGCCTCTCCAACTCTGGCAACATTCTTGTAAATTTTTTCTGCACCATTTTCAGAACATCATTCCTATATCAGGAACACCATTCCTATATCAGGAACACCAGAATTGAATGTAGAATTCCAAACAATATCTTGTACAGCTGAAAGAGGGGTGATCGCATTGAAACATATACAATTCTTATGGGCATGACAGGATAAATGCTGCGAAAATGAGAATCTCTCATGGAACACTCTTGGAGCAGAGGGCATATTCTCAGAATAAATGGGAGGCAATTTAAGACTGAGAGGAGGAGGAATTTCTGAGAGAGCTGGGTCAATGAGTACATACGGAGCTAGAAAGCAAGACAGTTAGGTAGACATAGATTAGATTAGACTTACAGTGTGGAAACAGGCCCTTCGGCCCAACAAGTCCACACCGACCCGCCGAAGCGCAACCCACCCATACCCCTACATTTACCCCTTACCTAACACTATGGGCAATTTAGCTTGGCCAATTCACCTGACCCACACATCTTTGTGATTGTGGGAGGAAACCGGAGCACCCGGAGGAAACCCACGCAGACACGGGGAGAACGTGCAAACTCCACACAGTCAGTCGCCTGAGTCGGGAATTGAACCCGGGTCTACAGGCGCTGTGAGGCAGCAGTGCTAACCACTGTGCCACCGTGCCGCCCACCAAGGTTGATAATAAGTCAGGGAAGGAGAAAAGCTGATAACAAGGACAATGAGTTGGCAAAACTGGGTTGGCTGTGCTCAAATCAACTCCTGTCCAGACAGTGCCTAGGCTGTGGGTAGTGGGTAAAGGACATGGAAGAGGGTGCTCAGGCCCTAAAACTGTTGAGCTTGATAGTGTCCTGAAAGCTGCTGGGTTCCCAAGTGGAAGAGAAAGTGTGATACCTCCAGCTTGCACTGAGTCTCCTCCGCAGTCCCGAGGGAGAAATCTTTGTGTGGGGAAAAACAGTGGCTACCAGAAGCCAACTTCTAAACAACTAGAAATTCAGGCTCTCGAGTTATGCAGCAGATAAACAGATCCTTCGGTCCAACCAGTCCATGCTGACTATAATCCCAAACTAAACTAGTCCCACTTGGCTGCGCTTGGCCCATGTTCCTCCAAACATTTCTGATACATGTACTTATCTAAATGTCTTTTAAACATTGTAACTATAACTACATGCACCATTTCATCTGGAAGTTCATTCCGCACACAAACTAGTCCCTGTGTATGTTGGGAAGATGTTTTCATTGGCAGGAGAGACAAGGACCCAAAGGTACAGCCTTAGATTAAAGGGAAGGAGAATGGAGGCAAGGAGAAACGTCTTTAGCCAGAGAGTGGTGAATTTGTGGAATTCATTGCCATAGAAGTCATTTAAAACACAGATAGGTAAGCTCAAAGGTTACATTGAGAAAGCAGGAAAATATGGGTGAGAAACCTATCATCCATGATCAAATGGACAGCACAGTGGTTAGCACTGCTGCCTCACAGCGCCAGAGACCCAGGTTCAATTCCTGCCTCAGGCGACTGTGTGGAGTTTGCACGTTCTCCCCGTGTCTGCATGGGTTTCCTCCCACAGCCCAAAGATATGCGGGTCAGGTGAATTGGCCATGCTAAATTGTCCATCGTGTTAGGTAAGAGATAAATGTAGGGGTATGGGTGGGTTGCGCTTCGGCGGGTCGGTGTGGACTTGTTGGGCCGAAGGGCCTGTTTCCACACTGTAAGTAATCTAATCTAAAAAAAAGGCGGAGCAGACTCAATGCTCTAATTTTGGCTCCGATGTCTTCCAATCTTATGTTGAGTTAAAAGGTGTTGTGCGGGAAAAGCGCAGCAGGTCAGGCAGCCTCTGAGGAGCAGAAGAGTCGACGGTCCTGATGAATAGTTCATGCCCGGAATGTCAACTCTCCTGCTCCTCGGATTTGGCATGACTTGCCGTGCTTTTCCAGTAAAATGTGAGGTCTGCAGATGCTGGAGATCAGAGCTGAAAATGTGTTGCTGGTTTTTTTAAATTAGATTAGATTAGATTACTTACAGTGTGGAAACAGGCCCTTCGGCCCAACAAGTCCACACCGACCCGCCGAAGCGCAACCCACCCATACCCCTACATTTACCCCTTTGCCTAACACTACGGGCAATTTAGCATGGCCAATTCACCTGACCCGCACATCTTTGGACTGTGGGAGGAAACCGGAGCACCCGGAGGAAACCCACGCAGACACGGGGAGAATGTGCAAACTCCACACAGTCAGTTGCCTGAGTCGGGAATTGAACCCAGGTCTCTGGCGCTGTGAGACAGCAGTGCTAACCACTGTGCCACCGTGCCGCCCTTAAAGCGCAGCAGGTCAGGCAGCATCCAAGGAACAGGAAATTCGACGTTTCGGGCATAGGCCCTTCATCAGGAATGATGCTTTTCCAGCACCACACTCTTTGACTCTGACTTCTCCAGCATCTGCAGGTCTCACTTTCTCCTTATGGTCTCATGGCCAACTCCTCTTGCTCTTTCTGATGGCTCTCTTCAGACTCCAGACCTTTGGCTCCATGACACTGCAGAGTTTCTCCAGCCAGCACTGTTTGCTGTCTCAGGCCTTCACAGCAGCCGCAGTTCTGCTGGGAGTCTTGTGGCCAGGGCTGCAAGTGGACAAGTTGTTGTTGTAGTGTCCGCGCGCTCTCACACAAACTCGATCGGATCCGGGAAGGGGGGCGTGGCCGGCACGATTGAGCGACAGCGCCACGCCCAATAGGGAGCGGGGTGCTCGGCCGGAAGTCGGCAACGCCGACCATTTGCGTGCGCTCGAGGGCGTGGCTCCCGCGGCCGCCATCAGGCTTGGATGCGCCGGAGGAGGAAAACCCTCGGCTGCGGCCGGTGTCGAATCGAGGGGGGGTTACCTGAAGATACGCTCCCTGCCCTGGCTCTGCGCCGTGAAGCGCACCCAGGAATCCATGGCGCTGAGAAATGGAGAAATAGTGATGTATTTATATGTATTGTTTCGGGGTCGCCTCAGCGGCGCGCAGCCGACAACATGGCCGCTGGCAGCGGCGGAGGCTGGTCACGTGTCATAGAATCAGCCAATGCGGGGCTGCCTTTCGTGCTCTGACGTCAGACGGCGGTCTGCGGGCTGAAAGTCACGTGACACCACCCACCAAGGTGCCATTCAGCCCATCAAGGGTCATACAGATGTGGTCATGATTTGGAGATGCTCTTGTTGGACTGGGCATGTGCAAAGTTGAAAGCCACACAATCGCCAGGTTATAGTCCAACAGGTTTATTTGGAAGCACGTGTTTTCGGAGTGCTGCTCCTTCAGGTGGTTGTGCATAGAGACGTACGGCACGGAAACAGACCCTTGGGTCCACCTCGTCCATGTTGACCTGATACTCTAAATTAATCTAGTTCCATTTTGAGTCATAGAGATGTACAGCACAGAAGCAGACCCTTCAGTCCAGCTCGTCCATGCCGACCAAATATCCTGCATTAATCTGGTTGCCATTTAGTGTCATACAGCACGGAAACAGACTCGTCAGTCTAACTTGTCCATGCTGCCCTGTTATCCTAACCTAATCTAGTCCCATTTACCAGCACTTAGCCAGTGTCACTCTAAGCTCTTCCTATTCATATAACCATCCAGATGCCTTTTAAATGTTGTAATTGTACTAGTGTCCACCACTTCCTGTGGAAGCTCTTTCCATGCATTCACCACCCTCTGCATGAAAAAAGTTGCTCCTAAATCTTTCCCTTCTCACTCTAAACCTATGCCCTCTAGTTCTGGACTCCCCCACCCAAGACAAAAACCTTATCTATTTACCCTACCCATGCCCCTCATGATTTTGTAAACCTCAATAAAGTCACTCCTCAGCCTCCGACACTGCAGAGAAAACAGCCCTAACCTATTTAGTCTCTCCTTGTACCTCGAACCCTCCAGTCCTGGCAACATCCTTGGAAATCTTTTCTGAATCCTTTCAAGTTTCACAACGTCCTTCCAATAGGAGGGAGGCCAGAATTTCACTCAATATTCCAAAAGTGACTTGCAAAGATCATACTTCGAGTTTTGTATCCGTAGAACATAGAACAATACAGCCTAGAACAGGACCTTTGGCCCTCAATGTTCCACCGACCTGTGAACTATTCTCAGCTCGTCCCCCTACACTATCCCATCATCATCCCTGTGCTTAACCTAGGATTGTTTTAATCTCCCTAATGTGGCTGAGCTAACTACATTGGGAGGTAGGCCATTCCATGCCCTTACCACTCTCTGAGTAAAGAATCTGCCTCTGACAGCTGTCTGAAATCTATCACCCCTCAATTTGTAATTATGTCCTCTTGTACAAGCCTGACATCATCATCCTAGGAAATGGACATTCACTGTCTACCCTATCTAATCCTCTGATCATCTTGTATGTCCCTAACAAATCCCCTCTTAGCCTTCTTCTTTCCAATGAGAACAGGCCCAAGTGTCTCAGCCGTTCCTCAAAAGACCTTCCCTCCAGACCAGGCAACATCCGAGTAAATCTCCTCTGCATCTTTTCCAATGCTTCCACATCCTTCCCGAATTAGGGCGACCAGAACTCTACACAATATTCCAAGTGCAGCTGCACTAGCGTTTTGTACAGTTGCAGCATGATATTGTGGCTCCGGAACTCAATCCCTCTACTAATGAAACCTAACACAGAATTTGACTTCCGAACAGCACTATCAACCTGGGTGGCAACTTTCAGGGATCTGTGTACATGGACTCCAAGATCCCTCTGCACATCCACACCACCAAGAATCTTTCCATTGACTCAATACTCTGCCTTCCTGTTATTCTTCCCAAAGTGAATCGCCTCACATTTAGCTGCATTGAACTCCATTTGCCACCTCTCAGCCCAGTTCTACAGTTTATCCAAGTCCCCCTGCAACCTGTAACATTCTTCCACACTGTCCACTATTTCACCGACTTTAGTGTCGTCTGCAAATTTACTAATCCATCCACCTATGCCTGTGTCCAAGTCATTTATAAAAACTACAAACAGCAGTGGTCCCAAAATAGATCCTTGTGGCTGAATATTTTCCATCAATTACCACTCGCTGCCTTCTTTCAGAAAGCCAGAATCTAATCCAAACTGCTAAATCCCTCTCAATCCCATGCCTCTGCATTTTCTCCAACAGCCTACCATGTGGAACCTTATTAAAGGCTTTACTGAAGTCCATGTATACCACGTCAACTGCCCTACCCTCACCTACATGCTTGGTCATCTTCTCAAAAAACTCAATGAGGATTGTGAGACACGACCTGCCCTTGATGAAACCATGTTGACTATCTGAAATCAAATTGTTGCTTGCTCGATGATTATAAATCCTATCTCTTATAATCCTTTCCAAAGCCTTTCCTAGAGAAGTAAGGCTCACTGATCTATAATTACCTGGGTCATCTCTACTGCCCTTCTTGAATAAGGGCACAACATTTGCAATCCTCCAGTCCTTTGGTACTAAACCTGTAGACAATGATGACTCAAAGATCACAGCCAAAGCTTTGCTCTCTCCTGCCTAGCTTCCCAGAGAATCCTCAGATAAATCCCATCAGGTCCAGGGGACTTGTCTACTTTCACTCCTAGAATTGATAACACCTCTTCGTAACTAACCTCGATCTTTTGTAGTCTAATATCTTGTATCTCATTCTTCTCCTCTACAATATTCTCCTTTTCCTGAGTGAAAACCGATGAGAAATGTTCATTTAGCACCTCTCCGATCTCCACAGGGTCCACACAGAATTTCCCACTTCTGTCTTTGATTGACCCTAATCCTACCCTAATCATCCTTTTATTCCTTACATGCCTATAGAAAGCTTTAGGGTTCTCCTTTGTTCTATTTGCTAAAGACTACTCGTGTCCTCTCTTTGCTCTTCTTAACTTTCTCTTTAAATCCTTCCGAGCTGATCTGTAACTCTCCATCGCCTCATCTGAACCATCTTGCCTCATCAACACATAAATCTTCAGCTTAACAAGAGATGCAATTTCTGTAGTAAACCACGGTTCCCTTGCCTTATCACTTCCTCCCTGCCTGACAGGGACATACCTATCAAGGACACGCAATATCTGTTCCTTAAACCAGCTCCACATTTCCATTGTCTGCATCCCCTGCATTTTGCTACCCCATTCTACCCTGATTCTTGCCTAATCACATTATAATTGCCTTTGCCCCATTGATAACTCTTGACCTGTGGCATGTACCTATCCCTTTCCATCGCTAAACTAAATGTAATTGAATTATGGTCACTCTCTCCAAAGTGCTCACCTACAACTAAATCAAACACCTGGCCCGGTTCATTACCAAGCACCAGATCCAGTGTGGCCTCCCCTCTTGTCGGCCCTTCGACATACTGTGTCAGAAAACCCTCCTGTACACATTGGGCAAAAACTGATCCATCTGCCGTACTAGAGTTATAGCATTTCCAGACAATGTTGGGGAAGTTAAAGTCCCCCATAATGACCACCCTGTTCCTTTCACTCCTACACAGAATAATTTTCCCAATCCTCTCCTCCACCTCCCTGGAACTCTGCAGAGGCATATAAAATACCCCAAGCAGTGTGACCTCTCCTCTCCTGTTTCTAACTTCAGCCCACACTACCTCAGTAGTTCTTTCAGCCACCGTTATACTATCCTTAACTAACAAGGCCGCACCTTCCCTTCTTTTACCGCCTTGCCTGTCCTTAATGAAAGATCTAAATCCTGGAACTTGCAACATCCATTCCTCACCCTGCTCTATCCATGTCTCCGAAATGGCCACACCATCGAAGTCCCAGGTACCTATCCATGCTGGAAACTCACCCACCTTTTTTAAGATTAGATTACTTACAGTATGGAAACAGGCCCTTCGGCCCAACAAGTCCACACCGACCCGCCGAAGCGCAACCCACCCAGACCCATTCCCCTACATTTACCCCATCACCTAACACTACAGGCAATTTAGCACAGCCAATTCACCTGACCTGCACATTTTTGATTGTGGGAGGAAACCGGAGCACCCAGAGGAAACCCACGCAGGCACAAGGAGAATGTGCAAACTCCACACAGAGAGTGGCCTGAGGCGGGAATTCAATCCAGGTCTCTAGCGCTATGAGGCAGTAGTGCTAACCACCCTGCTGCCCGTACCTTATTTTGGATACTTCTGGCATTGAAGTAGACACTCTTCAAACCAGCTTGTCTGCCAGCACATTCCTGTGACTGTGAAATCCTGTCCCTGTCCTCCCTACTCTCATCCTCCTGTGCACTGGAACGTGCCCTGTTCATCCACGGGGTGGTTGGGTTGGTTGGTCCGGGTGTCCCAGAGGTATTCTCTGAAACGTTCCGCCAGTAGGCGGCCTGTTTCCCCAATGTATAGGAGGCCACATCGGGTGCAGCGGATGCAGTAAATGATGTGTGTGGAGGTGCAGATGAATTTCTGACGGATATGGAAGGATCCCTTGGGGCCTTGGAAGGAAGTGAGGGGGAGGTGTGGGCGCAAGTTTCTTATATATTGCGGTTGCAGGGGAAGGAACGCTGATAGGGGTGGGGAGGGAAATATATCCTTGGTGGTGGGGTCTGTGGAGGTGGCGGAAAGACCACTCCCTCTGCAACTCCCTCTTCAGATCCACACCCCCCACCAACCCAACCTCCACTCCCGGCAACCGCAAGAAATGCGAAACTTGCGCCCACACCTCCCCCCTCACTTCCCTCCAAGGCCCCAAGGGAACCTTCCATATCCGCCACAAATTCACCTGCCCCTCCACACACATCATTTACTGCATCCGCTGCACCCGATGTGGCCTCCTATACGGAACGTTTCAGAGAACACCTCTGGGACACCCGCACCAACCAACCCAACCGTCCCATGGCTAAACACTTTAACTCCCCCTCCCACTCCCCCAAGGACATGCAGGTCCTTGGCCTCCTCCATCCCAGACCATGACAACATGATGCCTGGAGGAAGAGTGCCTCATCTTCCGCCTAGGAACCCTCCAATCACAAGGGATGAATGCAGATTTCTCCAGCTTTCTCATTTCCCCTCCCCCCACCTTTTCTCAGTCCCAACCCTCAGACTCAGCACCGCCTTCTTGACCTGCAATCTTCTTCCTGACCTCTCCGCCCCCACCCCATCTCCGGCCTATCACCCTCACCTTAACCTCCTTCCACCTATCGTATTCCCAACACCCCCTCCCCCAAGTCCCTCTTCCCTACCTTTTATCTTAGCCTGCTGGACACACTTTCCTCATTTCTGAAGAAGGGCTTATGCCCGAAACGTCGATTCTCCTGTTCCTTTGATGCTGCCTGACCTGCTGCGCTTTTCCAGCAACACATTTTTCAGCTCTGATCTCCAGCATCTGCAGTCCTCACTTTCTCCTGAATGTAGACCAGTCCACTGACTCCAGGTGGTCACATAGGAGCTCATCTGTTAGCTCAGACCAGCACTGTCGGACTTTCTATACCGATCCTCATGCTTCAGTCTCTGCTTGTACACCAGGAGAAGGTACACAGTCTTATGGTCTGATTTCCCAAAATGCCTGTGGGGGGAATGGAGCGGTTCGGGGTCTTTGATGGTGTAACAGTGGTCTGGGATGTTTGAGTCGCTGGTGGGACAGAAGATGTGTTGATGGCATTTGGTAGCACACTGTTGATGGTAGCCTGTTTGAAATCACTGGCTAAAATGAACATGGCCTTGGGTCTCAAAGCTGTTTGTGGTGGTGCATATGTCATCATGGGGTGGGATGTAAACTGCTGTGAGGATGGGAAAGTAAAACCATGTGGCAGGTAGTGGGGGGACGGTATTTCACTGTTAGGTATTCTTGGTCCAGGGAGCAGTGACTCACCAGAGTCATCCCATCTGAGCGCCTAGAGGTATTGATCAGCAGGCAGATCCCCTCCTCCCTTTGGCTTACTGGAGGGCACCATGAGGTCCATCCAGTAGATTGAGAAACCCTCAGGTTGTAAGGCACAGTCAGGTGAAGCAGGACCTAAAACAGAACACAGAGCAGACTCTCAATTCTCTTTGGGAGTCTTGCTTTAAGTTCACACAGCTTGTTTTTAATGGCTTGGACATTTGCTAGCAGTATGCTGGAGTTCGGGGGGCAGGGAGAGCTTGGAACCGTGTTGTTTCAGTCTCACCCGCTGGCCATCTTGTCTCCCACGTTCACTGAGTAATTGGCTGCTTCCAGTTGGGTCCTGGAGTTGGTGTGGATGGTCTGTCATTCCAGAAGGTAAGTGGGAGCATCCGACGAGGTCCTGGGCACAGGTCGAGGCCCCGAGCGCTCCGGGTTGGGGAAAGGGGGTGCAGTCTTGTTCTGGGTCTGGTTGAGTCTCAGTGTCAGGTCTCCGTGAGATCGGGGAGGGCATTGGGTCCACTCCAAGGAATCGGGCCTTCAAGAAGCCTTGAAGTGGATGGTCACTTCATTGCCACGTTGTGGTTCTAACGTCAGCATCGGGACCCGTCATTTCACGCAGTCAGGCACTCCAGGATATCCTGGGATTTGATGCATCAGATCCATTTGGTCTGTTGGTTGGTTCCGGAGATCGAAAGATGACCAGACCCGTAAGTAGATAAAGAGAACATTGTTAGTAAGTCTGACAAAATTACAATTGAGATTTAAAAACGTAGAACAATTATAAAAGATGTGAAGGGTTGATCTGCTGAGGCCACGCTCCAGTGCCATCATCTTTCTTCAAACACCAATGAGTAGAGTCCCAACCTATTTAGCCTTTGTTCATAAGTCAATCCCTCCATAATAGGGATTATTCAAGTGAACCACCTCTGAACTGCCTCCAGTGAAATGATATCATTCCTTATACCAGGGGACCAAAACTGCTCACAGTACTCCAGATGTGCTCTCGCCTGCAACTTGTGCAGTAGCAGTAAGACTTTCCTGTTCATAGCTCCTTGAATGTAGAGTCGCAGATAGATAGGATGGTGAAGAAGGCATTTGGTATGCTCTCCTTTATTGGTCAGAGTATTGAGTACAGGAGTTGGGAGGTCATGTTGCGGCTGTTACAGGACATTGGTTAGGCCACTGTTGGAATATTGTGTGCAATTCTGGTCTCCTTCCTATTGGAAAGATGTTGTGAAACTGGAAAGGGTTCAGAAAAGATTTACAAGGATGTTGCCAGGGTGGAGCATTTGAGCTACAGGGAGAGGCTGAACAGGCTGGGGCTGTTTTCCCTGGAGTGTCGGAGGCTGAGGGGTGACCTTATAGAGGTTTACAAAATATGAGGGGCATGGATAGGATAAATAGGCAAAGTGTTTTCCCTAGGGTCAGGGAGTCCAGAACTAGGGGGCATAAGTTTAGGGTGAGAGGGGAAAGATTTTAAAAGAGACCTAAGGGGCAACATTTTCATGCAGAGGGTGGTACGTGTATGGAATGAGCTGCCAGAGGAAGTGGTGGAGGCTGGTACAATTGCAACATTTAAGAGGCATTTGTATGGGAAATGAATAGGAAGGGTTTGGAGGGCTATGGGCCGGGTGCTGGCAGGTGGGACGAGATTGGGTTGGGATATCTGGTCGGCATGGACGGGTTGGACCGAAGGGTCTGTTTCCGTGCTGTACGTCTCTCTGACTCTAACAGCCAATATTCCATGAGCCCATTCTGATTACCTGCTGGCCCTGTGTGCTGACATTTTCTTTCTTTTGCAAGAAAACAATCACAATAACCAATAAAGAAAACCAAAAAAATTCAAAATAAACTCCTGTTAAGTAGGAAGGCACCAACAGCAGTAAATAAGATAGACCGACTCCTCTCCTCTCTCTCCTATACAGAAAAGTGAAGAGTCTTTCACTCTTACTGATCCAGCTCCCTCAGAGGCAGCTCTCAGAGTGAACAAGGTGTATGATTTTCCTGTTTATTATTTTTCTTCTCCCCACATTACCATCTGACAGTAGTCGTGGTTATTTTCCCCCCAGCACCCATGTCATGTGTGTGCAGGTGTCAGACGCAATGAAGAACGAGAAGTGTGTAAATCTTTATTCAATGTCCACCACCAGGAAGATAGGAAAACACCCGGGTGGCCAGTGACAAGCAGTGCCCTGCTCAGGGGGCAATGCTGCGCGATCATACAGTGAAGGGGAGGGCAGGGATTAAGTCAACATAGGGTTGGAGGGAGAAATAATACACTCCACTCCCTGCGGTGCCCACCTCTAGCTGAAAATGTCGAGGGTGTTAGTGAGTGTGTGCTGGCTTTTTGTGTTTCATGCACATGTACCTCCAGGTGTTGCAACTTTCTGCCTTATTTCTACTTAAGTAATACTGTTCTCTCATTCTCCATTCTAATGACTTCAGATTTTCCCATGTTATACTACAATTGCCAATTTTTTTTTTGTCCACTCACTCAACCTATCAATATCTCTCTGTAAACTCTTTGTATCCCTCTCACAACTTGCCTTTCTACAAATTTGACTACAGTACATTTGCTTACTTCCTTTAAGTTGCTGCAGTTGTGCTCCCAGCGATGAGAGACCTGTGAACCCCCCCCCCCCCCCCACTGGTTATAGGTCATCAACCTGGAAAAGAATCCCTTATCCCCACCTGCTGTTTCCTGCCCATCCGCCAATTTTCTATCCATACCAATATACTACGACTAAAACCATAGGCCTTTATGACTGAACCTTTTGGGACTTAATTTGTCAAATGCCTTCTGGAAGTCCAAATTGAACACATCTACTTGTGCCCATCTATCCACTCTGGTTGAGGCTTCCTTGAAAAACTCCAATAAATTAGTCAGACAGGATTCCCTTTTCATGAAACCACGCTGACTGTGCTTTATTCGATTACATATATCGCTGGGAGCTCATGATTTATCTCATAAATGCCTACTACTGATAGTGTACTTCCTGCTAATTTATCATTGAGCAAACTCTCTCCTCATTTCATTGTAATTTTCTTTATTTGAGTCAAACACAATTGTTTCTGGCCTGGGTTTCTCACTCTCAACCCAACTGTTAAATGGTATCATGTTATGATCACTACAGCAACCGACTAACCACAGACATCTACTACAAATCCACCGACTCCCACAGCTACCTGGACTACATCTCCTCCCACCCTGCCTCCTATAAAAATGCCATTCCTTATTCCCAGTTCCTCCGCCTGCACCACATCTATTCCTAGGATGACCAATTCCACCATAATAAAATCCCAAATGCCCTCCTTCTTCAAAGACCACAATTTCCCTTCCCACGTGGTTGACGATGCCCTCCAGCGCACCTCCTCCATTTCCCACACCTCCGCCCTTGAACCCCACCCCTCCCAACGCAACAAGGATAGAATCTCCCCCACGCTCTTCACCTTCCACCCAACCAATCTTTGTATACATTGCATCATTATCCGCCACTTCTGCCACCTACAGACAGATCCCATCACTAGGGATATGTCTCCCTCCCACCCCTATCAGTATTTTGGAGAGACCATTCCCTCCGCAACTCCCTTGTCAGATCAACCCCTCTCACCAGCCCACACTCCACTCCCAGCACCTTCCCCTACCAACGCAAAAAGTGCAAAACCTATGCCCACACCTCCCCCCTCTCCAAGGCCCCAAAGGATCCTTCCACATCCGACAGAAATTTACCTGTACTTCTACTAATGTCATCTACTGTATCCATTGCACCCAATGTGGTCTCCTGTACATCAGGGAGACAAGACACCAACTTGCAATCATTTCAGAGGACATCTCTGGGACACCCGCACCAACCAACCCCACCACCCGGTGACTGAACATTTCAACTCCCCCTCCCAGTCCACATGCAGATACTGGGCCTCCATTGCCAAATACTAACCACTCGATGCTTGGAGGAAGAATGCCTCATCTTCTGCTTTGGGACCCTGCAACCGCACGAGATTAATGTAGATTTCACCAGTTTCCTCTTTTCCCCTCCCCCATCTTATTCCAGTCCTAAGCCTCCACTAGGCTCCGCCCTGTTGACCTGTCATATCGTCTTTCCCATCTATCCGCTCCACCCTCCTCTCCGACCTATTACTTTCTCCCCTACCTTCATCAACCTATTGCATTTTCAGCTACCTTCCACCCAGCCCCCATCCCCTTTCATTTATCTCTCAGCAACCCCCCCCCTCCCCCCAGCCCACATTCCTGATGAAGGGCTTAAGCCCAAAACATCAATTCTCCTGCACCTTGGATGCTGCCTGACCTGCTGCGCTTTTCCACTACCACACCCTCGACTCTGATCTCCAGCATCTGCAGTCCTCACTTTCTCCTCTGATCACTACTTCCCAGGGGATCCTTTGTTCTGAGGTCATTTATTAAACCTGTCCACTAGCAGATCTAGGACATGTTGCTCAAGAAATCTATTCTTAATTCACTCCATAAAATTGTTGTCGTAGTTACTTTTTCCAACTTGATTTATCCAATCTACATGAAGGTTAAAGTCACCCGGTAATTATTGCTCTATTCTTCCTACATGCCCTGAGTGTTTGTTGATTATTACCCTTACCTACTGTTTGGACTATTTGACTACCAATGTCTTCTTTCTTTGGCAATAATTTACCTCCAACCAAGTGGATTCTTCATTTCTGATTCAGGATCAGTGGTGCTGGAAGGGCACAGCAGTTCAGGCAGCATCCAACGAGCAGCAAAATCGACGTTTCGGGCAAAAGCCCTTCATCAGGAATAAAGGCAGTGAGCGGAAGCATGGAGAGATAAGCGAGAGGAGGGTGGGGTGGGGAGAGAGTAGCATAGAGTACAATGGGTGAGTGGGGGAGGGGATGAAGGTGATAGGTCAGGGAGGAGAGGGTGGAGTGGGTAGGTGGAAAAGGAGCTAGGCAGGTCGGACAAGTCCGGACAAGTCATGGGGACAGTGCTGAGCTGGAAGTTTGAAACTAGGATGAGGTGGGGGAAGGGGAAATGAGGAAGCTGTTTACCTCTTCATGATCTGAACCTAGATAATCTCTCACAACTGTCTTCACTTCATCACTAATCAACAGTGCTCCCCCACCAGCTTTTCCTTCCATCCTGCATTTCTGACAAGTACAAAATACCTGAAAATTAAGTTCTGACTTACAGAGATTTACAGCACAAAGACAGATGCTTTAGTCCAACTCATCCATTCAAATCAGTCATCTCAATCGGGCTCCCATTTGTCAGCATATCCCCCTTAACCCATTCCATTCCTATCCCCATCCAGATGCCTTTTGAATGTTGCAATTGTACCAGGCTCAGCATTTATTCTGGCAGTTTGTTCAGTACGTGCGTCACCCTTTGTGTGAAAACGTTACCCCTCAGGTCCTTTTTAAATCTTTTCCCCTCACCTTAACCCTCTGTCCTCTTTGCAACCAGGTCTCCCTCAAGATCGCATCCATTGACCTTGATTTGCATTGTCACTTTGTGATGACCCCGAGCAGGAGCGTTCTAGGCCATTCAACCCCTGTCTGCTATCCCAGAGGTCTGCAGCACAGAGCAAGGTCCTTCTGCCCATTGAGTATGCTGCATGAGAGAGCAGTTGGCTCAATACGCTGATCCTATTCCCGACACTTGGGCCTTATCTAAACACTGCTCCTTGGGGTCGTTTATGACCCACTCCAGTTTTTTGACTTCGACTACTGGCAGTGAGCTGGCTATATGACTCTGAATCAACTGAGCGGTTGTCTTTGGACATTCTCAAGGGCAAGTGAGTGTCGAACCCATTGTTGGGTTCCAGTTTTCATGGGATTTAGGTGTCACAGACTGAGAAAAAGTTTATTACTCATACCTAGTTGCCCTTTTGTTGATGGTGGTAAGCCACCCTCTTGAACCAAGTCCAGTTCGTTTATGGTAGGTAGTCTCACAATGCCATTAGGATTGGAATTCCGTAGGCTTGACGTGACCGAGCGACAGTGAAGGAATGGTAGTGCATTTCCAAGTTAAGATGGTGACTGGCTCAGATGCAAACCCATCCTTTTAGATGACAGGTAGTTGTGGAAGGAGTTTGATATGGTTGTGTAAAGACAGCTTTACTCTGTACCTAACCCCATTCTGTCATTGTCCCGGGAGTGTTTGATGGGGGTGACAGTGTAGAGGGAGCTTTACTCTGTATCTAACCCTGTGCTGTCCCTGTCCTGGGAGTGTTTGATTGGGGGACAGACAGTGTAGAGGGAGCTTTAATCTGTATCTAACCCCATTCTGTCATTGTTATGGGAGTGTTTGATGGGGGACAGTGTAGCGGGAGCTTTACTCTGTATCTAACCCCATTCTGTCATTTTCCTGGGTGTGTTTGATGGGGGGACAGTGTAGAGGGAGCTTTACTATGTATCTAACCCCGTGCTGTCCCTGTCCTGGGAGTGTTTGATGGGGGACAGTGTAGAGGGAGCTTTACTCTGTATCTAACCCCGTGCTGTCCCTGTCCTGGGATGGGGGGACAGTGTAGAGGGAGCTTTATTCTGTATCTAACCCCGTGTTGTCCCTGTCCTGGGAGTGTTTGATGGGGGACAGTGTAGAGGGAGCTTTACTCTGAATCTAACCCCGTGCTGTCCCTGTCTGGGAGTGTTTGATGGGGTGACAGTGTAGAGGGAGCTTTAATCTGTATCTAACCCCGTACTGTCGCTGTCTGGGAGTGTTTGATTGGGGGTCAGTGTAGAAGGAGCTTTACTCTGTATCCAACCCCGTGCTGTCCCTGTCCTGGGAGTGTTTGATGGGAGGACAGTGTAGAGGGAGCTTTAATCTGTATCTAACCCCGTACTGTCCCTGTCTGGGAGTGTTTGCTTGGGGGTGGGGGAGCAGTGAATGTCTTTCATTTGGTTTTCTGGTTCCTGTCCAAAGGGAACACCTGCTTGTTATGTTTTAAATACAAGGGTGCGAGTGGACTCTTCCAGTTGAACTCTTCCTCTTGAACGGTCTGGGCTCTGGGCAACAGAAATGTTGTTGGAAACAATATTGTCACCTGTGCTGTCTGTCTGCAGAGGCAGCAGTTGCCTTGACCACGGGCTTCACCTTGCTTCTGAGTATTTGTACTGTACATAGTCTGCTTCTTGTCTGCCAACGGCCTCATTTGGGACACAGCCAAAGAGCAGGCTTACGTGGGTGGGGAGGGCAGGGAGAGGATGAGACGGTTCCACCTTTTGCCAGGTACAGGTGCCCACCTGTGTGAGCTCCTCGCACAGCTGACTGCCTGTTTCGTTCAGAGCGGGACTGGGGCTGGATCACAGACGCACTCTCCTCCGTCCCTGATTCCTGACCGCTCGGCTTTCTGATGTCACCTGGAAAGGTTTGCCTCTTGTTCTGCGTTCTCCTGGCTCGGGTCAGAGCCCCCAGTGAAGGCCCAGGTACAAGCCCTTAGCCTCAGACCAGAAGTGGGTTTAGAAGTAGCTAGCCTTATGTTTCAGAGGGTATTGGTGGATAATGTTGCTCAGAGGTTCAGGAGAGTGGGAAATTTAAATTTCGTATTGGGGTTGGGCAACGTTAGCTGAGAGGGAGGGGGTGTAAGGTCTGGAAGAGGTGACAGATAGGGAGGGGGTGTAAGGGGCTGTTGGAGGTGACAGATAGGGAGAGGGTGTAGGGACTGGAGGAGGGGACAGAGATAAGGTGGGGGTGTAGGGTCTGGAAAAGGTGACAGATAGGGAGGGGTGTAGGGGCTGTTGGAGGTGACAGATAGGGAGAGGGTGTAGGGACTGGAGGAGGGGACAGAGATAAGGTGGGGGTGTAGGGTCTGGAAAAGGTGACAGATAGGGAGGGGTGTAGGGGCTGTTGGAGGTGACAGATAGGGAGTGGGTATAGGAGCTGGAGGAGGGGACAGAGATAAGGAGGAGGTGTAGGGGTGGAGGAGGGGACAGAGCTAGGGAAGGGATGTAGGGATTGGAGGATGGGACAGATAAGGAGGAGGTGTACAGGCTGTAGGAGGTGACAGAGATAGTGAAGGCGTATAGGAGCTGTAGGAGGTGACAGGGAGGGAGTATAGCATGCTGGAGGAGTTGACAGGGAGGAGGTGTAGGGGCTGTAGGAGTTGACCGAGATAGGGTGGAAGTGATAGAGATGAGGAGGGAATGTAGGGGCTGTACACAGTTACGGTATAGGAAGTGGCTGAGGGAGTGAATGGTCTCAATGTGTTGGTGTATTGGGACCCAGTGTCGGTCAGCATGTACCGAGTGAGGCAGGCTGGGGGTGGGGGGCTGTGATGGAGCTGGGGTGCAGGAGCAGCAGAACTTTGGAGCTGCTGGGGTCGCATGCGGGTGGAATCGGGCAGTTGGCCAGAACTGTTCCGAAATTAGTCTGATGAGAATTCACCTTCTGGGCTGAGCACAGGAACACCGTGTCCCTGTGTGTGTCCATTTATAGCTGGCTCAGGAACAAAATGTTGTCTTCTTGAGCACAGTTTGTCCCCGGGAAAAGTATCAGGGGGGTGGGCGGGTGGTGGAAGGAAGGGGAGATGAGACTTACACGTATTACCATGGCGTTCCTTGTACACCAGACACCCTGTTGATGAAGTAAAGTTGGGTTTGGTGTAAGAAATAAGGAGACCAATCAAAACCGGAATCTCTCGCGGCGATCTTGTTTCTTCCAGAGAAACGATGGCTGGTGGATAACATGAGTGGGATGAGCTACGTTTGCCCTCGTGGGGGATCCATTTCAGTAATCGTGAGGTAATTATAACTTGCAGGAGACAAATGCTGAACTCTGGAGTCGGATGGGGCTGTGGGTTAGAGTTTAATTCTTAGTTCGTGAATCCAGTGTCTGCCACCTGTCCACCATCCTGGATTTCAAGCCTGTGTTCCCGTTCCTTTGGGAAACTGAGGCTCGATTTGCGCATTGTTTTGATGTTCTATTGGGCATGAAGCAGATGTGTGTTTGTACAGATTAGAGTGGTGCTGGAAAAGCACAGCAGGTCAGGCAGCATCTGAGGAGCAGGAAAATTAATACCCTATATAGCTGCAACATAACCTCCCTGCTTTTAAACTCAAATTCCATTTGCCTCCTTAATTACTTGTTATACCTGAAGACCAACCCTCTGTGATTATTCATGCACAAGATTCACCCAGGTCCCAGCATACTGCAACTTTTTACCATTCAGGTAATAATGCTTTTTGCTGTTAGATTAGATTACTTACAAGTGGAAACAGGCCCTTCAGCCCAACAAGTCCACACCAACCTGCCGACATTCCCCTACATTTACCCCTTACCTAACACTACAGGCAATTTAGCATGGCCAATTCACCTGACCTGCACAGGTTTGGACTGTGGGAGGAAACCGGAGCATCCGGAGGAAACCCACGCACACATGGGGACAATGTGCAAACTCCCCACAGTCAGTCGCCTGAGTCGGGAATTGAACCCAGGTCTCTGGCGCTGTGAGGCAGCAGTGCTAACCACTGTGCCACCGTGTCACCCTACCAAAGTGGATAACTTTCCTGCTTCTCAGATGCTGCCTGACCTGCTGTGCTTTTCAAGCACCATTCTAATCTTGACTCTAATCCCCAGTATCTGCAGTCCTCACTTTTGCCTGTGTATGTATAGCACCATTTAGAGTCACAGAGATGTACAGCAAGGAAACAGACACTTCGGTCCAACTCGTATATGCAGACCAGTTAATCACAATTTATATAGATGATTTGGAGTTGGGGATCACCTGTAGTGTGTCAAAGTTTGCAGATGACACTGAAGAGAGTGGCAAAGCAAAGTTCAAAGGACTGTGAAACTTTGCAGAGGAACATGGATACTTTAAGTGAGTGGGCGAAGGTCTGGCAGATAGAATGCAATGTCAATAAATGGGAAGTCATCCATTTTGGTAGGACTAACAGTAAAAAGGATTATTACCTGAGTGTCCTTGTGCATGAGTCACAGAAGGTTGGTCTGCAAGTAATTAAGAAGGCAAATGGAATGTTGTCATTCATTGCTAAAGGATTGAATTTAAAAGCAGGGAAATTATGCTGCAGCAATGTAGGATAGTGGTGAGGCCACACTTGGAGTACTGCATGCAGTTTTGGTCTGCTTACTTGATAAAGGGTGTACTGGCACTGGAAGGGGTGCACAGGAAGTTCATTAGGTTGATTCCGGAGTTGAGGGGGTTGGCTAATGAGGAGAAACTGAGTAGACTGGAATTATATTCATTGGAATTTAGAAGAATGAAGGGGGAATCTTATAGAAACATCCAAAGTGACGAAGGGAATAGACACTGGATGGTTCATTTTCATAGAATATGTAAGAATAGAATAAAATTTCATGAAATATTTAACATAGCAGTACAGAGGATGTTTCCACTGGCAGGTGAAACTAGGACAAGAGGGTATAGCCTCAAAGTTAGGGGAGCAGATGTAGGACTTAATTGAGGAGGAACTTCTTCACCCAGAGGATTGTAAGTCTATGAACTTCCCTTCCCAGTGAAGTAGTTGACGCTACTTCAGTAAATGTTTTTGAAGCTGAGATAGACTTTTTTTGAACAATAAAAGAATTAAGGGTTACGGTGAGAGGGTGGGTAAGTGGAGCTGAGTCCACAAATTGATCAGCCATGATCTTATTGAATGGTGGAGCAGGCTTGAAGGGCCAGACGGCCTACTCCTGCTCCTAGTTGTTATGTTCTTATCCTAACCTAACCTAATCCCATTTACCAGCATTTGGTCCATACCCCTCAAAACTTTTCATATCCCCATCCAGATGTCTGTTAAATGTTGTATTTGTACCAACTTCCTCTGGCAGCTCATTCCATACGCACACCACTATCTGCATGAAAACGTTGCCCCTTAGCTTCTTTATATATTTTCCCTCTCTCAACCTAAACCAATGCCCCCTAGTTCTGGATTCCCCCATTCTAGCGAAAAAAAACCTTGTCTATTTATCCTATCCATGCCCCTAATGATTTTATAAACCTCTATAGAGTCACCCCCAGCCTCTGATGCTCCAGGGAAAACACCCCCAGCCTATTCAGCGTCTTCCTGTAGCTCAAATCATCCAACTCTGACAACATCCTTGTAAATTTTTTCTGAACCCTTTCAAGTTTCACAACATCCTTCCGATAGGAGGGAGACCAGAATTGCACGCAATATTCCCACAGTGGCCTAGCCAATGTTCTGTACAGCCGCACCAAGACTTCCAAACTCCTATATTCAATGTTCTGTCCAATAAAAGAAAGCATACCAAATTCCTTCTTCAATTCTATCTACCTGTGACTCCACTTTCGAGAAACTTTGAATCTGCCCTCCAAAGTCTCTTTATCCAGCTCACTATTGAGTGTATAAGACCTTACCATTAAGTGTATAAGTCCTGCTCTGATTTGCCTTTCCAAAATGCAGCACCTCACATTTATTGAAGTTAAACTCCATCTGCTACTCCTCAGCCCATTAGCCCATCTGATCAAGATCCCATTGTAGTCTGAGGTAATCTTCGCTGTCCACCTCCTATGTTGGTGTCACCTGCAAACTTATTAACTATACCTCCTATGTTCACATCCAAATCATTTATATAAATGACGAAAAGCAGTGGACCCAGCACACCACTGCTCACAGACCTCCAGTCTGAAAAGCAACCCTCCACCACCACCCTCTGTCTTCTACCTTCAAGCCAGTTCTGTATACAAATGGCTAATTCTCACTGAAATCCATTAGATCTAACCTTGCTAACCCATCTACCATGAAGAACCTTGTTGAATGCCTTACTGAGTCCATATAGATCACGTCCACCACTCTGCCCTCATCAATCATCTTCATTTCTTCTTCAAAGAACTCAATCAGGTTCATAGAACAGTACAGCACAGAACAGGCCTTTCAGCCCACGATATTGTGCCGACCATTGATCCTCATGTAAGGTAAACCTAATGTGCGAACCCTCAAATTTCTGTGACCATATGCATGCCCAGTAGTCTCTTAAATATCCCCACTGACCTTGCTTCCACAATTGCTGTTGGCAATGCATTCCATGCTCTCACAACTCTCTGCGTAAAGAACCCGCCTCTGACATCCCCTCTATACTTTCCTCCAACCAGCTTAAAACCATGACCCCTCGTGTTAACAGTTTCTGCCCTGGGAAATAGTCTATGGCTATCGACTCCATCTAAGCCTCTCATTATCTTGTACACTTCTCTTCCATCTTTTTTCCAATGAAAAAAGTCCAAGCTCAGTCAACCTCTCTTCATAAGATAAGCCTTCCATTCCAGGCAGCATCCTGGTAAACCTCCTCTGAACCCTCTCCAAAGCATCCACATCTTTCCTATAATAGGGTGCCCAGAACTGGACACAGTATTCCAAGTGCGGTCTAACCAAAGTTTTATAGAGCTGCAATAAGATCTCCTAGCTCTTAAACTCAATCCCCCTGTTAATGAAAGCCAAAACACCTTTCTCAACACCCCTGTCCATTTGGGTGGCAATTTTAAGTGATCTATGTACCTGCACACCAAGATCCCGCTGTTACTCCACAGTGCCAAGAATCCTGTCTTTAATCCTGCACTCAGCTTTCAAAGTCGACCTTCCAAAATGCATCACTTTGCATTTATCCAGGTTGAACTCCATCTGCCACTTCTCAGCCCATCTCTGCATCCTGTCAATGTCACGCTGCAGCCTACAACAGTCCTCTATACTGTCAACGACATCTCCAACCTTTGTGTCGTCTGCAAACTTGCTAACCCATCCTTCAATCTCCTCATCCAAGTCATTAATAAAAATTACAAGGAGTAGAGGCCCAAGGACAGAGCCCTGTGGAACACCACTCACCACTGACTTCCAGGCAGAATACTTTCCTTCCACTACCACTCGCTGTCTTCTGTCGACCAGCCAATTCTGTATCCAGACAGCTAAATTTATCTGTATTCCATTCCTCCTGACCTTCTGAACAAGCCTACCATGGGGAACCTTATCAAATGCCTTGCTGAAGTCCATATACACCACTTCCACCGCTCGACCCTCATCAACTTGTCTAGTAACATCCTCAAATAACTCAATAAGATTCGTGAGGCATGACCTGCCCCTCACAAAGCCGTGCTGACTGCATTTAATCAAGCCATGCTCTTCCAGATGGTCATAAATCCTATCCCTCAGAATCCTTTCTAACACCTTGCAGACGACAGACGTGAGACTGACTGGTCTGTAATTGTTGGGGATTTCCCTATTTCCTTTCTTGAAGAGAGGATTACATTTGCCTCCCTCCAGTCCTCAGGTATGACTCTAGTGGAGAGCGAGGATGCAAAGATCTTCGCAAGCGGCGAAGCAATCACATTTCTCACTTCCCAAAGCAGCCGAGCCCTAGCCCGTGAGACATGATTTCCCATGCACAAAGCCATGTTTCTTATCTCTAATTAGCCCTTGCCTTTCCAAATGCATGTAAATCCTATCTCTCAGGATTTCCTTCAACAACTTGTCCACCATCAATGTCAGGCTCACCGGTCTATCGTTCCCTGACTTTTCCTTACCACCTTTCTTGAGTAGATTAGATTACTTACAGTGTAGAAACAGACCCTTTGGCCCAACAAGTCCACACCGACCCGCCGAAGCGCAACCCACCCATTCCCCTACATTTACCCCTTTACCTAACACAACGGGCAATTTAGCGTGGCCAATTCACCTGACCTGCACATCTTTGGACTGTAGGAGGAAACCAGAGCACCCGGAGGAAACCCACGCAGACACGGGGAGAATGTGCAAACTCCACACAGTCAGTCGCCTGAGTCGGGAATTGAACCCGGGTCTCTGGCGCTGTGAGGCAGCAGTGCTAACCACTATGCTACCATGCTGCCCCCGCAGCACCACGTTAGCCAACCTCCTGTTTTCTGGCACCTCACCTGTGACTATCGATAATGCAAATATCTCAGCAAGGGGCCCAGCTATCACTTCCCTCACTTCCCACAAAGTTCTAGGGTACACCTCATCAGGTCATGGGGATTTATCCACTTTTATGTGTTTTCAGACACCCAGCACCACCTCCTCTGTAATATGAACATTTTTCAGTATGTCACCATCTATTTCCCTACATTCTATATCTTCCATGTCTTTCTCCACATTTTGCATTAGTGTTTATTGCTCATTTAGTATCTCCCCCATCTCCTGTGATTCCACAGTTAGGCTGACTTGTTGATCTTTGAGGGGCCCTATTCTCTCCACAGTTACCCTTTTGTCTTTAATATATTTACAAAATTCCCTTGGATTCTCCTTAATCCTATTTGCCAAAGTTATCTCATGTTCCCTTTCTGCTGTCCTGATTTCCCTCACATATACTCCTGCTGCCTTTATACTCTTCTAAGGATTCACTCGATCTCTGCTGTCTATACCTGACATATGCTTCCTTCTTTCTCTTAACCAAAACCTCAATTTCTCTCATCATCCAGCATTCCCTACACTTACCAGCCTTTCCTTTCACCCTAACAGGAATACAGTTTCTCTGGCCTCTCCTTATCTCATTTTTGAAGATGTCCTATTTTCCAACTGTCCCTTTACCTGCGAATATCTGCCCCCCATCAACTTTTGAAAGTTCTTGCCTAATATTGTCAAAAGTGGCATTCCTCCAATTTAGAACTTCAACTTTTAGATCCGGTCTATCCTTTTCCATCACTATTTTAAAACTACTAAAATTATGGTTGCTGGTCCCAAAGTACTGACACCTCAGCCACCTACCCTGCCCTATTTCCCAAGAGTAGGTCAAGTTTTTCAGCTTCTCTAGTAGGTACATCCATATACTGAATCAGAAATTTTTTTTGTACAGACTCAACAAATTCATCTCCATCTAAACCCTTAATGGTATATTTGGAAAATTAAAATCCCCTACCATAACTAATCTGTTATTCTTACCGATAACTGAAATCTCCTTACAAATATGTTTCTCACTTTCCCACTGACTATTGGCAGGGGTGGGGTTGGGGGGGTGGTGCGGGGGAGTGGGGGGGGGAAGGGGTTCTATAATACAATCCCAATGAAATGTTTCTCCCTTTCCTATTTCTCAGTTCCATCCAAATAATTTCCTGGACATATTCCCGCGAATATCCTCCCTAAGTACAGCTGTAATACTATCCTTTTCCAAACCACTACTCCCCCTCCTCTCTTGCCCCCCCCACCTTTCTATCCTTCTTATAGCATTTGTATCCTGGAACATTTAGCTGCCAGTCCTGTCCATCCCTAAGCCACATTTCTGTAATTGCTATGATATCCTAGTCTCATGTTCCTAACCATGGGACTGGTTATGATTTCATCCATCTTCCCTGTTAGGCCTCTTGCGTCGAAATAAATGCAGTTTAATTTATCAGTCTAACCTTGTTCTCTGGTTTGTTCCTGCCTGCCCTGACTGAGTCATTCCCTTTCCCAACTGTACCGGTCTCAAGTTGATCTTTTTCCTCACTATTTCCCTAGGTCCCACCTTTCCCCCACCTTACTGGTTTAAATCCTCCTGAGAACCCCTGCCAGTACATTAGTTCCCTTCCAATTCGATGCAACCCATCCTCCTTGTACAGGTCACTTCTACCCCAGATCCAAAATCTGAACCCTTCTCCTCTGCACCAACTCCCCAACCACAATCCATTTGTTCTACTCTCATCTTCCTACCCTCACTGCTCATAGCACTAGGAGTAATCCAGATATTGCTACACTTGAGTACCTCCTTTCTAAATTCCTGCCTAACTTTCTATATTCTCCCTTCAGAATCTCATCCTTTTCCCTTCCTATGTCGTTAGTTCCCATGTGTACAATGACCTCCTGCTGGTCCATCTCCCTTTTGCAAACATTTTACATCCTCTCCATGATATCCTTGATCCTGGCACCGGGGGGGTGGAATATCTGTCCATGTCTCTGACTGGAGAGTCCCTAAAATAATCGATTGCTTGGAACCCAACAAATCCCTCATTACTTCAGAGCCATTCTTGGTACCAGAAATTTGGCTGTTCATGCTGAGAGTCCGTCACTCCCTACATTTTCCAAAACAGCATACTTGCTGGAGATGGGGATAGCCCCTGGAGAATACATGCACAATCTGCCTACCCCTTCCTACCTTTCCTGGCATTAACCCATCTACCTGGCTTTTCTCCCTTCCTTTAACTGCCATCCATCACACCCACTAGCTCCTGTAAATTCCTTATTACCTGTACCTGCTGCTCCCCCGACTGATCCATGCGATCTGATAGGATTCGGAACCAAAGACACTTCCTGTAGACGTAATCATCAGTAACATAGAAACTGTCCCTAAACTGCCACATCTGACAAGAAGAGCACATCACTCTACTAAAGGCCAGCTTTGCTCCTTCAAAATCTACAGACCCAGAAAATAGCACCATCTTATTGCTCCTAAGAAAAACAAGTGTTCTAGGCCAACTTAGCACTTACGGTTTGCATTTTAAAAATTTAATCAAGGGACAGATTTTAATGAACCATAAACTCATTATTGTAGATTTACAGCAAGGCTACACTTAAGAAATGAACACGTATTTGTTCAGTTCTCCCATGCAGGTTCCTCCAAGGTCAGCTGTGAATTTCGCTGTTTGTTCATTTTTCCTGCACGCACTCCGACGTCCAGAGATACTTGAACTCAAACAGCAAAGGCAGTAACTGTGCAGATTCACTGCTGTGTCAGTTCGCAGTACAGGTTTCTGTCTCTGACCATGTGGTCACTGCCTTTGTCTGTCTGCCTCCTGTTTAAAGCGTGGTTGTTTTGATCTTTCGTCCCCCGACGATCCAAAACAACGCAACAGTTTATAAGACAGTAATAGCAGGTCCTGAAATTTGAGGAGTTCACCTCCAAAACCTCACAGCTCTTACAGCCACAACTTTTCACTATCTTGGGTTACTCAAAGTTGTACCTTAAGGATATTTTCCTTTGTATAATCGACCTGCTCATTGATATTGTCAAACACCACTGGACCGTATGAGAGTTGAATCCGGGTCTCCTGGGCCGGAGGAACGGATGGTGCACTGCACCACAAGAGGCCTTATCACATCTTTACAGGACAGAATGAGGCCCTTCGGCCCAACGTGTCTGACCCAGTCATCAAACGTCCATGTATTCTGAACAAAATCTGAAAGGTCTATTGACGTTGTAAGTCAGAAACAAAAACAGAAATTGCTGGCAGGGAGAAATCAGAATTAACATTTCGGGTTGAGTTCTGAGGAAGTGACCTTTGACTCGAAATAATAACTCTGATTTCTCTCTACAGGCGCTGCTAGACCTGCTGAGCTTTTTCACCTATTTTTGTTCCATATATTCTGATTCAATTTTCAAGCATTTGGCTTGTGTGCTGTGTGTGTTCATACTCAGGATCCCGCTCAGTGCAAACAGAAAGAAAATTCACACAGTGCCTATTTCACAAAAAGAGCAACACCCAGGAACCTTCAGTTCCATCCAGATATTTTCAAATCCAACTGCTCAGAGATATTGCTACTGGAGCAGAATGGGACATGAACACAGGCCTGCTGTCTCAGAGGAAGGGTTACTACCATTGCACCACAAAAAAAAACCCCTTGTCTCCTGTTCATCTACCTCCGCTGTAATAATCGCTCACGATGACATCCTGTTCTGGGAGTATTTGATGGGGACAGTGGGGAGGGAGCTTTACTCTGTATCTAGCCCCATGCTGACCCTGATCTGGGAGTGTTTGATGGGGGGAACAGTGTAGAGGGAGCTTTACTCTGTATCTAACCCTGTGCTGTCCCTGATCTGGGAGTGTTTGATGGGGACAGTGGGGAGGGAGCTTTACTTTGTATCTAGCCCCATGCTGTCCCTGTCAGGGAGTATTTGATGGGAGGATAGTTTACAGGGAACATTACTCCGTATCTAACCCCTTGCTGTGGCTGTCCTGGGAGTGTGTGGAGGTCATTTTCTCATTACAGATAATCACTTTGTTAACACAGATGTCAATAAAAAGGAAGAACAGACTCAAAGTAATTGGTGGATGGATTGATCAACGAGTTGAGAGGTTTGTGGGCGGCGCGCTGGCACAGTGGTTAGCACTGCTGCCTCACAGCGCCAGAGACCCGGGTTCAATTCCCACCTCAGGCAATTGACTGCGTGGGTTCTCCCCGTGGCTGCGTGGGTTTCCTCCGGGTGCTCCGGTTTCCTCCCACAGTCCAAAGATGTGCGGGTCAGGTGAATTGGCCATGCTAAATATCCCGCAGTGTTAGGTAAGGGGTAAATGTATGAGTGGATTGCACTTTGGTGGGTCAGTGTGGACTTGTTGGGCTGAAGGGCCTGTTTCCACACTGTAAGTAATCTAATCTAATTTTAAGTGTTCACCCAGAGGATGGTGGGCACCTGGAGCTCATAACAGGATGGAGGCTCATCCCGTCATCAAAAGCACCATTCCCAAACAGCTCACACATGAAACACTTGCAAAGAATTGTCTAATGTGTGATGCAATTCAGCAATAGAGCAGCATTTATTTCTGAATTTGTGAGGAATTACAACTGGCAACCAATTTAGAATGGTCAGCCGGGCATCTGTATGTGTGGAAAGCTACTTGTGTTCATACACAGGCAGAAAGAGCATTTACACAAACAGTACTTGTTTGACAAAGACACACATGCAGGCAAAACAGAGAGCTGAGCAAGGGTCACTGGAACAGAAACGTTAACTCTGATTTACAGATGCCGCCAAACCTTCTGAGCTTTTCCAGCAATTTCTGTTTTTCTGCGAATAGAGTTTCCCTTTTCTTTCCCTCTGTTGGAGAGGGTTGTACTGTCTCATACACCCGCATATCCTGAGTCTCATTTGCACCTCTTTCTGCTTTGTTCTCTAATAATCATTCTCTATCTCACCCACATGTACACACATTTTTATTTTCCTTTGCCGAACTCTGTTATAATGTCACTCACGTACGCACTTTATCTCACTTTTCTATTTGTCTCCGATAATAATAATTAGATGATAAATACGAGGTGTTGCATTTTGTTAAATCAAACCGGGGAGGATTTACACAGTTAATGGTAGGGCCCTGGGGAGGATTGTCGAATAGAGAGACACATTTCAAGTACACATTTCCTTCTAAGTAGACAGGGCGGTGAAGAAGGCATTTGGCATGCTTACCTTCATTGGTGAATGCATTGAGTATAAGAGTTGGGACGTCAAGTTGTGGCTGTACAGGACATTGGTGAATCCACTTTTGGAATACCGCATACAGTTTTAGTCACTCTGCGATAAGGAGGGTGTTAATAAACTGGAAAATGTGCAGAAATGATTAAAAGGATGTTATCGAGACTGTTGGGTTTAAGATATATGATTTTTTTTTCACTGCAGCATAGGAGGTTGAGGGGACAATCTTATAGAGGTTTATAACGGTGGCACAGTGGTTAGCACTGCTGCCTCACAGCGCCCGAGACCCGGGTTCAATTCCCGACTCAGGCGACAGACTGTGTGGAGTTTGCACGTTCTCCCCGTGTCTGCGTGGGTTTCCTCCGGGTGCTCCGGTTTCCTCCCACATTCCAAAGATGTGCGGGTCAGGTGAATTGGCCATGCTAAATTGCCTGTAGTGTTAGGTAAAGGGTAAATGTAGGGGTATGGGTGGGTTGCGCTTCGGCGGGTCGGTGTGGACTTGTTGGGCCGAAGGGCCTGTTTCCACACTAAGTAATCTAATCTAATCTATAAACGGGGAGAATGCGGGTAAGTGGAGTTGAAATGCCCATCAGCCATGATTGAATGGCAGAGTGGACTTGATGGGCCGAATGGCCTTACTTCCACTCCTATGTCTTATGGTCTTAAACGCATGAGTGGCATAGAAAAGGTGAATAGCAAAGGTCTTTTTCATTGGGTAGGGTGGATCAAAACTAGAGGGCATGGGTTTAAGGTGAGAGGAAAAAGATTTGAAAGGGCTACGAGGAGCAACTTTTCCATGCAGAGGATGGTTCCAATCTGAAATGAGCTGACAGAGGAAGTGATAGAAGCTGCATGAATTGGAATGGTTTAGAGGGATATGGGCCAAACGCAGGCAAATGGGACTAGTTTAGTTTGGGAAACCTAGTGTAGGCATGGGCTGGTTGGGCCGAAGGGTCTGTTTCTATGCTGGATGACTATGAGTATAACACAGTTTCATTTATAGTTCTCTCTCCTGGAGACTGTTAAAATGTCCCTCTCTCTTTCTCTCTCTCTCTCTCTCCCCCCCCCCCCCCCCATCACCCCTGTCCCTCTCCCTCCCTCCCCCTCTGTCTGTCTGTGTCTCTCTCTCTCTCTCTCTCTCTCACACACAGAGTCCCATCTCCATCTCTCTCTCTGTGCTAGATGCTGTAATAATATTCAGAGAGACACAGACAATCAAGTGGTCTCTGAAGACTGTTATGATAGTATATGCACACACAGACACGAAAAGCCATGGTCTCACCTTAATTTCCCTCTGCTGGCTGCACTTATAATCACACCCCTCTGCATATGCGAACAGAACATGCAAAGTCTCGCTTCAGAGGTTTTACTCTGTATCTAAACCCTTTCCTGGGGGTGTTTGAAGGGGGACCGAGTTTTTGGGGGGGGGGGGGGGGGGGGGCTTTACTCTGTATCTAACGCCATGCTGCTCCTGTCCTGGGAGTCTATTTTTCTCATTATGGAAAATCACACTGTGAAGGGAAAGATCGTCAACTAGTGCGCACAAATGTCAAGTAATTGGTGGAAAGGTTGATCAGGGAATTGAAAACAAAAATGTTTTTATGTAGAGGATGGTGGGGCTCTGGAGCTCACAGCTCAGCTGGACGGTGCAAGCAGGAATGCTCATCCCATTGTGAAAAATTCCATTCTCAAACAGCTCATGCTTGCAAAGTTGCAACACAGTGACTAGTGTAAGATGTGATTCAGCAACAGGTCAGCATTTGCAGCATAATTCTGAATCTGTGAGGAATTACTTTGACAAGCAATTTTCGATTGTTAGTCACACGTGCAATATGTTGAATTTGTTTGTAAAAAGAACATTTTTACACACTGCGCCTGCTTCAACCAAACAGAACCGGCACTGGCTTCTCATCAATGACCTGATCAATCAGAGTCAACACGTTTCAGCTGCTTTTGGAATATTGTGTGCAATTCTGGTCTCCTTCCTATCGGAAGGATGTGGTGAAACCTGAAAGAGTTCAGAAAAGATTTACAAGGATGTTGCCAGAGTTGGAGGATTTGAGCTATAGGGAGAGGCTGAACAGGCTGGGGCTGTTTTCCCTGGAGTGTCAGAGGCTGAGGGGTGACCTTATAGAGGTTTACAAAATTATGAGGGGCATGGATAGGATAAATAGACAAGGTCTTTTGACTGGGCAGGGGAATCTGTGACTAGGGGACATAGGTTTAGGGTGAGAGGGGAAAGATGTAAAAGGGACTCGAGAGGCAACATTTTCACACAGAGGGTGGTGCGTGTATGGAATGAGCTGCCAGAGGAAGTGGTGGAGGCTGGTACAATTCCAACATTTAAAAGGCACCTGGATGAGTATATGAATAGGAAGGGTTTAAAGGGACATGGACAAAGTGCTGGCAAATGGGACTAGATTAGGTTAGGATATCTGGTCAGCATGGATGAGTTTCTCCGAAGGGTCAGTTTCCATGCTGTACATCTCTATGCCTCCACGTCTGGTTTAAAATTTGAACAAAACTAGGCATTTAACTGTTCCTCTGCATGAATGACTGCAAGTCTTCAACCACTCAGACTCCATTTGACTCCCAGTCAACATGCTAGAGCAGTATCAATCTCGGTTTTCCCATTGAATCAGTATTCTTGCGTAGTGTCCTGAAAAGTGCCAGATGCATAAGGTGCCTGTTTCCAGCAATACTCAGGTTTTGAGCTCGCAGACAACCATTTGGAGAGGCCCTTACCATAACCTGTAATGTTACATACCCAGAGCTGGGGAGTGAGGTGAAACCAGATACCTCTGTTTGGCATCATAGAACATAGAACATAGAACATAGAAGAATATAGCGCAGTACAGGCCCTTCGGCCCTCGATGTTGCACCGAATCAAGCCCACCTAACCTACACTAGCCCACTATCCTCCATATGCCTATCCAATGCCCGTTTAAATGCCCATAAAGAGGGAGAGTCCACCATTGTTACTGGCAGGGCATTCCATGAACTCACAACGAGCTGAGTAAAGAATCTACCCCTAACATCTGTCCTATACCTACCTCCCCTTAATTTAAAGCTATGCCCCCTCGTCATAGCTGACTCCATATGTGGAAAAAAGGTTCTCATTGTCAACCTTATCTAAACCCCTAATCATCTTGTACACCTCTATCAAGTCACCCCTAAACCTTCTTTTCTCCAATGAAAACAGCCCCAAGTGCCTCAGCCTTTCCTCATACGATCTTCCGACCATACCATACCAGGCAACATCCTGGTAAACCTCCTCTGCACCCGTTCCAGTGCCTCCACATCCTTCTTATAGTATGGTGACCAAAACTGCACACAATACTCCAGATGCGGCCGCACCAGAGTCTTATACAACTGCAACATGACCTCAGGACTCCGGAACTCAATTCCTCTACCAATTAAAGCCAGTACGCCATATGCCTTCTTCACAGTTGCCTACGTATCTGGGTGGCAACTTTCAGAGATCCGTGTACATGGACACCAAGATCCCTCTGCTCATCCACACTACCAAGTATCCGACCATTAGCCCAGTACCCCATCTTCTTGTTACTCTTGGACAGTATATGCTGCATGTTCCCCTTAGACAGCTTTTCCATGTCTCTGTCATCTCTAATCATAATCGTTGCAACCTTTTCTTCCGCAACCAGCCAGTTCAACAACAAGACTGACGAGCGAGTCTGGGACTTTGCCTGTAAGGCCACCTTCAGAGGGATCATCAACTGCAGTTGGACCGATTACGTCAACAATTTCGATGAAGGCATCAACTTCTCCTGCCCTTCCGAGTCACTGATTTGTGGGGTGGAAAATCTCCGACTTCCTAAGCACAAGGATCGGAAGTAATGCTCTTCTTTCCCTTGGATTATTGGATAAATTGTTTGTGTGCTGACACTCTTTCTTGCCAGTCTTTCATACCACTAGGTTGTGCTTTGATGTACATTTGGCCCGGGCCATGCTGAGCTTGCAGTTGCAAAATTATCTGGAGTTACTGGGTCTCTACAAGTTGCAGTTCCCCACACCTTTCCAAACAGCATCACCGGTCTCTGTTCTACCGTGACAGCTCTGACACTAAACTTCAATCTGTCTCTCTCCTCCTCGCTGTCAGTCAAGCTCCCCCATCCTTTCTCTCTTAACCTCTCTCAACATCCTTCCCTCTGCGCTGTCTCTCTCACTCACCTTCAGTCAGACCCTCCCCTTGCTCACTCCCTCTCTCGTTCCCACTCTTACCTCCCTCACCCCACTCTCTTCCCTCTTGCTCTCCCCTCGTGCTCTCTGTTGCTCTCTTTCACTCCCCTCCCTCTGTTACTCTCTCTCCCTCCCCTATCTTTCTCTATCTCTCCCTCTCTCCCTGCATCTCACACACATACTCTCTCTTCCTGACCTTCTTTCTCACACGCCTTCCTCTCTTACTGTCCCTCTTGCTCTCTACTCTGTCTCCCTCACTCTGTCTCTTTCTTCCTGTCATCCTCTTTTCTCCTTCCTCCCTCGTTGCCTCTGTACCCCTCCCTCATCCACCTTTTTTCTCACCCCTGCATCTTTCACTCTGTCTCTGTCATATCCCTCCATCCCGTTCTCTCACAATTTCCTGTCTCTCTCACCTTCTTCTCCTCCTCTCATTCCCTCCTTGTATCGACCACTCTCTTTCTCCTTTCCCCTCTCTCTCTCTCTCTCTCTCTCTCTCACTGTCTCTCTTGCTAACACACACACACACACACACTCTCTCTCTCACTCCCTTCTCTCTTCCTCTCCCTTTCTCTCTCTTACCATCCCCTCTCCCAGTCACTCCCTCCCACACTTCATAGTCTTATTCTCTCTTGCACTCTCTCTATCTCACTGTCCTGTTACAGACCCGACCAAACCCTCTCAAAATGTCAGAAAATAGTCTAAACTCGAACTCTTTGTTATTCTGAAGGTAAATGTAAGGTGTTGCATTCCAGATGCAGTTCGATTGGTAAAACTACTGGATTTAAAGCAAACCACATTTTGTTGATCACCTATAGTTGAAATACAACAACTGAATGATGGAATTGGAATAACTTAACTCTATAGGAAAACTTAACAGGAAAGTAGATGCAGTAGCTATCTGTTATCTGTTATCTGTTCCAATATGGTAGCATCCCATAAACACAACCTTGGCAAAAGGCAAACTCAATAAAACAGATTATCTCACACACAACTCCAGCAGGAGGAAGACAACCCACAGCTTTTGGGTGTAACAAGGGAAGGATAACAATGGCGTCCACTTCTTCAAGACCCCATCAGCAACTGCTGAAAATTAAAACTAAAATTCCTGATTCCGTGAGAGTTTGACTGCACCCATTCATATTGTTCCAACTGTTCGGGGAAAAAAAACCCCAAAACCTAACAAGCTGTTTACTCTAGTGCCTCTGGTAGAATTCTTGGCAACTTTGCCTTAAGAGTTTCTTCAAAAGAAATCCAGGGCAAATAACCTTTTAAAGTCACAATATTGTCACATCTCCCCTCTTAAAAAAATGAGCCATCAATATACAAAAATAGCTTAATTTTTTAAAAAAACCTTTATTCTTGTGTTATTATTATGCAAAACATTGACTCGAAGCATGAGAACAGTCAGCACTACAGGCCATTATAGTCTTCTCCTGCTACTGAATGCCTCTGTCTCCCTTCACCAAAGTCGTGACAGTGTCTTGGCAGTTATGTTCTTTTGTTGAAAATGTGTTGCTGGAAAAGCGCAGCAGGTCAGGCAGCATCCAAGGAGCAGGAGATTCGACGTTGCGGGCATAAGCCCTTCTTCAGGAATCTTTTGTCCTGCCACATGTATCCTTTTCAAATTGAACGGCTGAAATAATGAGCTCCATCTACAACGTCTGGAATATTTGTCCTTAAATTTTCCCCAAACACTTTAAGGGGTTATACAATTGTCGCAGACCCATTCCTGGCAATATAAATGTTGAAATGTTGCAACTCCAACATCAAGCTCAACATTTTCTCAATGATCAAATATTTCTGTGAAGGATTATTCCATTTTCTGGGAAAAAAATATACCTAATAGGTCTTTCTATCTTCTTATTGTCTTCTTGCAGGAGTACAGCACTGACACCCATAAGACCATAAGACATAGGAGTGGAAGTAAGGCCGTTCGGCCCATCGAGTCCATTCAATCATGGCTGATGGGCATTTCAACTCCACTTACCTGCATTCTCCCCGTAGCCCTTAATTCCTTGTGACATCAAGAACTTATCAATCTCTGCCTTGAAGACATTTAGCGTCCTGGCCTCCACTACACTCCGCAGCAATGAATTCCACAGGCCCACCACTCTCTGGCTGAAGAAATGTCTCCGCATTTCTGTTCTGAATTGACCCCCTCTAATTCTAAGGCTGTGCCCACGGGTCCTAGTCTCCCCGCCTAACGGAAACAATTTCCTAGCGTCCACCCTTTCCAAACCATGTATTATCTTGTAAGTTTCTATTAGATCTCCCCTTAACCTTCTAAACTCCAATGAGTACAATCCCAGGATCCTCAGCTGTTCCTCGTTTGTTAGACCAACCATTCCAGGGATCATCCGTGTGAATCTCCGCTGGACACACTCCAGTGCCAGTGTGTCCTTCCTGAGGTGTGGGGCCCAAAACTGGACACAGTATTCTAAATGGGGCCTAACCAGAGCTTTATAAAGTCTCAGTAACACATCGCTCTTTTATATTCCAACCCTCTTGAGATAAATGACAACATTGCATTCGCTTTCTTAATCACGGATTCAACCTGCATGTTTACCTTTAGAGAATCCTCAACTAGCACTCCCAGATCCCTTTGTACTTTGGCTTTATGAATTTTCTCACCGTTTAGAAAGTAGTCCATGCTTGTATTCTTTTTTCCAAAGTGCAAGACCTCGCATTTGCTCACATTGAACTCCATCAGCCATTTCCTGGACCACTCTCCCAAACTGTCTAGATACTTCTGCAGCCTCTCCACTTCCTCAGTACTACCTGCCTGTCCACCTATCGTCGTATCATCAGCAAACTTCGCTAGAATGCCCCCAGTTCCTTCATCCAGATCATTAATATATAACATGAACAGCCCCAACGCTGAACCCTGTGGGACACCGCTTGTCACCGGCTGCCATTCCAAAAAAGAACCTCTTTTCCCAACTCTCTGCCTTCTGTCAGACAGCCAATCCTCAATCCATGCCAGTAGCTCACCTTGAACACCATGGGCCCTCACCTTACTCAGCAGCCTCCCGTGTGGCACCTTACCAAAGGCCTTTTGGAAGTCTAGAAAAACCACATCCACTGGGTTTCCCTGGTCTAACCTAATTGTCACCTCTTCAAAGAATTCTAACAGGTTTGTCAGGCATGACCTCCCCTTACTAAATCCATGTTGACTTGTTCTAATCCGACCCTGCTCTTCCAAGAATTTAGAAAGCTCATCCTTAACGATGGATTCTAGAATTTTACCAACAACCGAGGTTAGGCTAATTGGCCTATAATTTTCCATCTTTTGTCTTGATCCTTTCTTGAACAAGGGGGTTACAACAGTGATCTTCCAATCATCCGGGACTTTCTCTGACTCCAGTGACTTTTGAAAGATCACAACCAACGCCTCCACCATTTCCTCAGCCACCTCCCTCAGAACTCTAGGATGTAGCTCATCGGGGCCAGAAGATTTGTCAATTTTAAGACCTTTTAGCTTTTCTAGCACTATCTCTTTTGTAATGGCAACCATACTCAACTCAGCCCCCTGACTCCCTTTAATTGTTGGGATATTACTCATGTCTTCCACTGTGAATACTGACGCAAAGTACTTATTAAGTTCTCCAGCTATTTCCTTAGCTCCCATCACTAGCCTTCCAGCATCAGTTTGAAGTGGCCCAATGCCTACTTTTGCCTGTTGTTTGTTCCTTATGTATTGAAAGAAACTTTTACTATCATTTCTAATATTACTGGCTAGCCTACCTTCATATTTGATCCCCTCCTTCCTTATTTCTCTCTTTGTTATCCTCTGTTTGTTTTTGTAGCCTTCCCAATCTTCTGATTTCCCAGTGCTCTTGGCCACTTTATAGGATCTCTCCTTTTCTTTGATACATTTCCTGACTTCCTTTGTCAGCCATGGCTGTCTAATCCCTCCCCGGATAATCTTTCTTTTCTTGGGGATGAACCTCTGTACTGTGTCCTCAATTATACCCACAAATTCCTGCCATTTTTGCTCTACTGTCTTCCCCGCTAGGCTCTGCTTCCAGTCGATTTTCATCAGTTCCTCTCTCATGCCCTCATAATTACCTTTGTTTAACTGTAACACCATTACATCCAATTTTGCCTTCTCTCTTTCAAACTGCAGATTGAACTCTACCATATTATGATCGCTGCTTCCTAAGTGTTCCCTTACTTTAAGATCTTTTATAAAATCTGGTTCATTACATAACACTAGGTCCAAAATAGCCTGCTCCATGACAAGCTGTTCCAAAAAGCCACCCTGTAAGCATTCCAAGAATTCCATTTCTTTGGATCCACTGGCAACATTATTTACCCAGTCCACCTGCATATTGAAGTCTCCCATGATCACCATGACCTTGCCTCTCTGACATGCCTTCTCTATTTCCCGGTACATGTTGAGCCCCTGGTCCTGACCACTGTTAGGAGGTCTGTACATAGCTCCCATTATGGTTTTTTTGCCTTTGAGGTTCCTCAATTCCACCCACACAGACTCCACACCATCTGACGCTATGTCATTCAGTGCCATAAATGTAACTATTTTCTTAACTAACAAGGCCACCCCACGCCCTCTGCCTATCTCCCTGTCTTTTCGATAAGTTGTAAATCCTTGGATGTTTAACTGCCAGTCCTGAACCCCCTGCAACCATGTGTCTGTGATGCCTACCACATCAGAAGCATTCATGATGATCTGTGCCGTTAGTTCATCTACTTTGTTACGAATGCTACGAGCATTCAGGTAAACCTTAATGCTAACATTCTTATCATTAGAGATATTGGAAGTCATAAGATGTCCTAAGTTATCCTTCCTTTTTGTTGCATTCCTAATCTGCCTCAAGGTTAAATCCACCTGGACACATGCTATCCTGCTGCTTATCTTTCCATTGAACTCCGTGCTCCCTGTCACTTTCACTTTCCCTTCCCCCCAACTCAAAAGTTTAAAGTCCTACTGACCACCCTATTTATCCCCTTCGCTAGAACATTGGTACCTGATCGGTTCAGGTGGAGACTGTCCCAACGGTGCAGATCCCCCCAGTTCCAAAACTGATGCCGATGCCCCATGAAATGGAATCCCTCTCTCCCACACCAATCCCTTAGCCACGTGTTTACTTCCCTAATTTTCTTATCCCATCCAATTGGCACGTGGCTCAGGCAGTAATCCGGAGATTATGACCCTTGAGGACCTGTACTTCAATTTCCTTCCTAGTGCTTCATAATCCCCAAACAGGTCCTCCACCCTAGCTTTGCCTATGTTGTTAGTACCAACGTGGACCACAGCAACTGGATCCTCCCCCTCCCGCTCCAGTATCCTTTCAAGCCGGTCGGTGATGTCCCGCACCCTGGCACTGGGCAGGCGACACACCATGCGAGACTCCCGATCCGGCTTGCATAGGATACTATCTGTCCCCCTAATTATAGAATCCCCTATAACAACGACTTGCCTTTTTGCTCCCCCTGCTTGAATGGCCTTCTGCACCATGGTGCCGTGGTCAGCTGGCTCATCCTGTCCAGAGCCCTTTTCCTCATCCATACAGGGAGCAAGAATCTCATACCTGTTGGACAAGGTCAAGGGCTGAGGCTCCTGCACTCCTGAACTCAAGGTCCCCCTGCCTGCCTCACTTACAGTCACACTCTGATGTCCCTGATCACTGACTGAATGTGAATTACTTAATCTCCCAGGTGTGACTGCCTCCTGAAACAAAGCGTCCAGGTAACTCTCCCCCTCCCGGATGTGTCACAGTTGAAGCTCAGATTCCAGATCATCAACTTTGTTGTTCCAGCAACCAACACTTGCTGCAGATGTGGTCACTGCCATTCACAATGGGATCAGCCAGCTCCCACATCATACAGCTACAGCACATCACCTGCCCAGCCATCTCGGCTTAGTTAATTACTTTATTACTTTGCATATGTTTGAGTTAAAATACTTTCTGATACCTCTCTGCTATAGTCTTTTTCTAAAAACCAATGAATAGATACACCATAAAAAATAAAGTTTTAACCATTCACTGATAAAGAAATAGAAAATCCTTACCTTAACAAACCAGAGTCCTATTTTTGGTTAGAGGAGGGGGGTGGAGACACGTGTAGTGTCTCGGGTTCAGCCACTGCCCAGATATATTACCGACAGTCCCCTGGTCATCGCTCCTGCTCTTCCTGCTTATTAGCTAGGTTAGAGGAGGAGGGCGGGTGGGAGACACTACAGTAGTAGAGTCTCGGGTTTAGCTGTCTTGCTGATATATACGGTCACTGCTTTCCTTCCCAGCTGCCCCTCCGGTCCTCGTCACTTCCTCCGTTGCTCCCGCTGCTTCTCTGCTGCTGCTCGCACTTAAAATGGCCGTTGGCGTCGAAGGGTGAGTACTTATCCTCACTGCTTACCTTCCTGGCTACACCTCTGGTCCCCGTCACTTCCTCTGCTGCTCCCGCTCCTTCTGTGAAAGAGAAAAACACCGCTGCCCGCTACCAATAAGTAATTTTAATAAAAACTGCCTTATCTTATCTGCAGTCTTCCAAGTTCGTCCTACCTCCGCTGCTGCTCGCACTTAAAAACACATCACTCACATCGATAGCCTTGAATGGCTCTGTGTAATTTGATTAACACAGATTTCAGGCTGTCAAATGTCTTCTGACAGTCCCCAGTCCACTGAACATAGAACGTGGAACAGCACAGCACAGTACAGGCGCTTCGGTCCTCAATGTTTAGATTAGATTAGGTTACTTACAGTGTGGAAACAGGCCCTTCGGCCCAACAAGTCCACACCGACCCACCGAAGAGCAATCCACCCATACCCCTACATTTACCCGTTTACCAAACACTACGAGCATCTTTGGACTGTGGGAGGAAGCCAGAGCACTCGGAGGAAACCCATGTAGGCACAGGGAGAATATGCAAACTCCACACAGACAGTTACCCAAGGCTGGAATCGAACCTGGGTCCCTGATGCTGTGAAGCAGCAGTGCTAACCACTGAGCCACTGTGCCACCTATAATGTTGTGCCAACCTTTTATCCTACTCGAAGATCAAACTAACTTACATACCCTTTATTTCACTATCATCCCTGTGTCTATCCAAGATTTGTTTAAATGTCCCTTTCTGAAACTTTCTACACTTTTTCAAAACGTCAGTCAGTGGAGCAACCACACTGCTAAAATTTGGGATGAACTTCTGATGAAAAATCACTCTATTCCAGGAATCGTAGTACTGCCTGTTTTTTTTTTGATGGTATGGGAAACTCCCCAGTAATCTGCTAGTGTCAAATGTCATGGTCTAGGAATGTCAATTCACTCTTAACCAGGTTTATCACTAAACCTGTCGCCCAAAATCAATCAAACAATTCTGACAGATGCTGCAAATATTCCTTCCATGTCTGACTCAAAATCGCCATGTCGTCGATGTACACCACACAATTGGAAAATCCCGAACAGATGTTCTTGGCTTGTCTTTGAAATGTGGCTGGCATAATTTGCATACCAAATGAAGTGCCTTTAAATTGGCACAGTCACAAAAGCTGAAATTGTCCCCACTCTTTCGAATAAAGGTACTTGTGAGCATCCTATAAGCAAGTCCAACTTTGAAATGAAAGTTGCTTATCGCACCCTCTCAATATCGTCTTTTGAACCTGGAATAGAATATGAATCAGATTTTGTAATGACACTGACTTTGCAATAGTCCGCACATATTCATTGGTACCATCTGGTTTTGGCACTGTGACAAACAAAGCTCACTCACTTCAATAATTTCAGTCTGAGACAAGATCTGAATCAGTAGTGCCCTTTATTCCACACTTACAAGTGGTGTGATGTCCACAAGGCAGGGACAAAATACACTGAATTCAACAAATACTCGATATTTACATAATTTGGTTCCTACATTTTTTTTCTTATTTCATTGTTTCCCCCCCCATTTTACATCCTCCACTTCCCTAAGACCGGTACCCATTGCTCCTGTTTATCTCTTGTCTTATCCAGCCTTGTCTGTAACAAAATGCTTATTCCTGTTCTCACAAGGCCATTTGACCTCATCCTGCTGTGGGCACATTCTTGCCTTACCATTATTTACTCCATCCATCTGTGCTGCCCCTCTCAGCCTCTTATCATTAAGACCCTTTTAATTGGGGTTTGCTCCTGTGTTTCTGTAAAAGTGGGAAACAGATGTTTATACCTACTGTTTATACAGGCATATTTAGTTTAACTGCCTCTCCCCACACCATCTTATCTAGTGCCTGTATTTTTTTCCATTGTTTTTCAGTCCCGTTTCTTTCTTGTATGCATTTTTAGCTAATACCAAAAAACAATTATGCATTTCCTCCACATCGTTCCCATTCTTGTTGACTCAGCTCCTGGCTGAAACAATTACACACTGATGTGAGTTCATTCATCTTGTATCAGAAATTATAATTGCAGAATTGCAGAAGTAACATTAATTTACCTACATCCCACAGCACTATTAATATGGGTGAGCTACGGCCACTGCAACCCACTTTGATTATGTTGTCTTTGAGCATGCGTTCAATATCTTTTTGAACCTGTGCCAAATTTAGGTTGCTGTGTCAAAACGGATGTTGCTTAATTGGAACAGGATTTCCTATACCTATACCATGTGTAATTAGATTAGTAGTTCCCAATTTATTTCCACATACCTCCTCATGTGATGCTAATAACTCTTTCAGGTCTTTTCAATGGATGTTAATTCAATAACTTACCCCAATTACGAGAACTGCCTCGTTGTCCAATTTAAATTGAGGAATGTACAATTGAGAATCATTAGAATTTGGTTCTTCACTCTGTACTGTACCAGTCACACATTCTCCTTTTGCTTTCTTCCCCTCTCTAAATACCTTTCAAGCATATTCACATGACATGCTTTGTGAGATTTCTTTATATCAAATGTTCTTACCAAATAATTCACCTCACTTAATTTCTTTTTAATTTAATAAGCCCCACTAAACCTGACTTTTAAATGTTCATCTACGACTGGAAGTAACGCGAACACTTTATCTCAGTTAACAAAATGTACATTTTTGATATTCTTGTCAGTTTCCTGTTTCGTCACATGCTGTGCTATTTTAAATGCTGTCTAGCAAACTCACCAACTGTACTTGATCTTTCTCTAAAATTTGATCTATTTTTCACCCCCTTATCCATCTGTCAAAGTTACTTTAAAACTCAAAGTATATTGGGACAGGTTCCCTCCTTAGATTCCCGAAACATTGTCGATAGACTCTGTTCCTAACTCATATGCACTTAAGATGCCTCAGGGATGTATTATGGGCCTGATAGATGAGACTCAATGATGTGCTCTCGGTTTGTGTTCACCTGCAGGTGGAAGTTCTACTGCTGCGGCAAGTACACAGTGTGCTATGCCAACTGTGCATGGACTGACTATGTGAATGAGTCCAGAGAGTACTTCAGCTGGCTCGTCCCAAAGGGATTTTATCTGGTGGGCGCTGTACGTTACCATGACAGTAATGGCAAGTATGTAATACTCCCTCCCCCTCGTTGCAATTCTTTTGACTCAACTGTACACATTCACCTCCCCTCTATCTGTCCAAATGCACACAATCTTTCTTTTCTTCCCACCCATCACTATACAATACTCCCACACTGGACATGGGCAAGCTATTCAGCTGTGGGCTCCATTATGATGTGACCTGAATCTGCTCTCTCTGCTCTTTGAACCTTATTGTTATGATGTGCTACGTTATGGAGACAGAACCAAATTAGCCTTTGTATCTGCATATTCACAATACAATAAAATTAAAACCTTAAAAGATACTGAAAATTGACCCCAATCTGTCCTAATAAGATCTTTTTCGAATACCAACCTCAGACTTGGTGAATAGTCAATTCTTGACACCAGTTTGTACCTTAAATAAAAGAATTAGGAATTTATTCACAATATGCCAACTATCGTCAAGCAAGATTGAGCATGAAATAATTAATCTATGCTGGAAACCTTGTGTATTCAGTGCCATTCATTAGGTGGGCGGCACGGTGGCACAGTGGTTAGCACTGCTGCCTCACAGTGCCTGAAACCCGGGTTCAATTCCTGACTCAGGCTGTGTTCAATTCCCGCCTGTGTGGAGTTTGCACGTTCTCCCCGTGTCTGCGTGGGTTTCCTCCGGGTGCTCCGGTTTCCTCCCACAGTCCAAAGATGTGCGGGTCAGGTGAATTGGCCATGCTAAATTGCCCGTAGTGTTAGGTACGGGGTAAATGTAGGGGTATGGGTGGGTTGCGCTTCGGCGGGTCGGTGTGAACTTGTTGGGCCAAAGGGCCTGTTTCCACACTGTAAGTAATCTAAAGTAAAGAAGTTACAGGCTAAACAATAATAAAAAAAAAACTGGCCACATTTCTTGAATGGTTCTCATTGTGCATTATTCCACGGGCAGATGATGGTAGTTTTTTGGTTGACTTTATGAAGGCTTCCATCAGCGTTGCTTTTATAGTTCACTCAGATAAAGGCAGTAATGTCTATAATTTTGTTTTCTATTCTCTGAACTTCCTAAATCTGATAAAGGAGGTTAAACAGAGATCCTACAAATCATCAATAGCAAAGATTCGTTTTGTTCACAGAAGAGACAGTCTAAAACCCAATTCAAACTCTGACCACTTCCTGAAAAACTGACCACCTCCTCTACAAGGTCCCTGCTACTATTCAACAACTACTAACTGCTTGAGCAGAATGTCTTTTCCAGACATGCCGGAATCAACGACCAGGTATTGACCTCATTAATGGTCTTCTTTTTCCCCAGGTATTGAACCCATTAATGGCCAACTCCTGCTCTCTGTTTAAGCACAATGCTCTTCCCTGGTGACAAAGCAAGTGCAAAACCTAATGACCAGGAACCAAACTGCAATTAGCTTCCAGCCCTGGCCTCACAGATAAACGAAAGCTTGTTTTTCTTTCAACACAAGTTGTTACCAGCAATCCAAAAGTTATCTTTACTCACAGTTCACTGCTCCAAACCAAAATTGATAAAACACTTAAAACAAAAATGATGAAATATCAGTGAAGGTTCGAACAGATGGAGGTTTCTTTAATGTTCCTTCAGTGTATGAAATGCCCCCTGACATTTTTGATTTCTCTTCCAGCAAACGCCGTTGGCAGTACCGATACTGTGCGATGTTCCCCACCGTTCTGCCTACCTTATGATTGCTTCATGTTGCAATAAAGAGATTGATGAGTCCACTGTAGCTGGCGAGTCCCATCTTGATTCATCCCCATCTCCTCTATCAATGGCACCTAGCAGGGCTTTGCGTGGACCAGGAGAGGTGGTGCTTGACGGGGTTGGGGGAGGCTTGGCCGAAGACAGGATGAGGATAGGCTGTTTGGGGGGGGGCTGATATTGGTGGGAGATCGGCAGTTCGAGATAGTTGCTGTGGAGAAGTTCCAAGCATTATCAGGTCTACCTTGGTACCAAAATGCAACAGTCTGCAACTAATGACTGGTGGATTGTATCCAACAGAACATCCCTTTGTCTTTCATCAATAGACAGGATACTGACCTAATTCAGTGGATGTGTGCAAAACACAGAACAGAATATCTAACATCAGATGTCATTCCACAGTTGGACAGAACTGGATCAATAATCCCAAATGAACTACGAGCAGCCAACTTAGGGTTATCAGTTGGACTTACAAAGTGGTTCACTTATGCAGAGCTGAAAACCCTTCATATGCCCGAAACGTCGAAGTTCCGGGTTCCTTGGATGCTGCCTGACCTGCTGCGCTTTTCCAGCAACACTTTTTCAGCTCTGATACTCCAGCATCTGCAGACCTCACTTTCTCCTCGAAGGTTCACTTATGCATGCTAGCTCCACACTTGGACATAGGAAGCGACCTGTCCTCTGTAGCCAGAAGGAACATCTTTGTCTACTCTTGAACCAGCATATACTGCCTCTTATTCACTCCCCACAGAAGGGCAGGTGGGGGCGATTGTATTAATGTTCAGGCTTTGGACTTGTTTGGAAATTAAACTTAAGCACGGTGTGGGTGTGGGGGCGGGAAATCTTGTGCGGTGGAAGTAAAATCCTAGTGAATTCTCCATAGCAATGTCAGGCAAACAGAGCAAACAGATATCCAAGCATCCCCCTTTCTCCTGTGATATAACTTATTGCTCCCTTTGAAATGTGGTATTGTGTTGTGTTCTGGTGAATGCAAGATGAAAGTATTTGATAGCTTCACTAAGACACTGCATTATATTGGATATAAGGCACAATGAGACCACTCAGCCCATAAGAGGCCACGCCAGTGCTGAGGCTCCGAGCAAGCCTCCTGTCATAGTTTCTCGTTTTTATATATCATTGTGGCCCTCTATTCCCACACCTATCCCACTTGTCTATATTCCACACAAATACTATTCACTTCATCACCATCCACTCCCTTTGAACATAGAACATAGAACATAGAACAATACAGCACAGAACAGGCCCTTCGGCCCATGATGTTGTGCCGAACATCTATCCTAGGTTAAGCACCCATCCATGTACCTATCCAATTGCCGCTTAAAGGTCGTCAATGATTCTGACTCTACCACTGCCACGGGCAGCGCATTCCATGCCCCCACCACTCTCTGGGTAAAGAACCCACCCCTGACATCTCCCCTATACCTTCCACTCTTCACCTTAAATTTATGTCCCCTTGTAATACTCTGTTATACCCGGGGAAAAAGTTTCTGACTGTCTACTTTATCTATTCCTCTGATCATCTTATAAACCTCTATCAAGTCACCCCTCATCCTTCGCCGTTCCAACGAGAAAAGGCCGAGAACTCTCAACCTGTCCTCGTACGACCTATTCTCCATTCCAGGCAACATCCTGGTAAATCTTCTCTGCACCCTCTCCAAAGCTTCCACATCTTTCCTAAAGTGAGGCGACCAGAACTGCACACAGTACTCCAAATGTGGCCTAACCAAAGTCCTGTACAGCTGCAACATCACTTCACGACTCTTGAATTCAATCCCTCTGCTAATGAACGCTAATACACCATAGGCCTTCTTACAAGCTCTATCCATGTTTGGGACCATGTTCCACATTCTCACCACTCTTTGAGTAAATTGATTCCAAAGGGATAGGAGGAGATCGTTCAGCCCCTCAAACCTCTTCCAACCTTCAATACAAGATTGGGTTGGAGTTGTGTTTCAACTCCCTCAAACCCCACATGTATGTTTCCTGAAATGTTTAATCTCCGTACCCAACACAATCAGTTGAGCTAGGATAATGGCTGGGGAAATAGTGGTGCTTGAACAGATTTATAAATACTATGGCTTCAAGACCAGGACAGAAACTGGAAATTCTGTAGCGGGTGACTCAGCTCTTAACTCTTCAAAGCCTGCCCACCATCAATAAGGCACAAGTCAGAAGTGTCATGGAATATATCCTAAATTACTTGTTGGGTACAGTCCAACAGAACACGACACTATCCAGGATAAAGCAGCCAGCTTTGGTATAGCACTGCAATACCAAATATCCATTCCCTCCACCACCAACACTCAGTAGCAGCAGTGTGTACCACTGCAGCAACTCAGCAAGGATACTTAAACAGCACCGTCCAAACCTACAACCTCTGAAGGAGACCTAAAAGGACAAGGGTAGCAGTAAGTTGAAGCACCACATCTGCAAGTACCCCTCCAAGCTACACACTCTAAACTAGCTGTCAATCCTTCAATGTGACTGTGTCAAAATCCTGACATTATCTCACTAACTGCACTGTAGATGTCCCTATACGACCCAGGGATTGTGGCAGTTCAGGAAAGTGCCTCACCACAATGGTCTCAAGGGGGAGCTAGCATTAGCTGATAAAAGATGGCCCAGACGCCCCTGACTGCCCAGATCCCCTGCAAGAATAATGCAAAGTAAAAAGTATGGAGTTTGTGGAAGCTTGCTGTGCAGATAGGCCGCCACGTTAGCATCATCACAAAGCGACCACACTCCTAAAAGCCATTCATTGGCTGTAAAACACGCTGGGACATGCTGAGGTTGTGAGAGGTGCTATATGAATGCAACTTTCTCACTTGTTCTGAGTGAGCAGCCTGCAACTCATCAGGCATGACATCTTGCGAGATGGACTGAAAGTCAGAGGGGGACAAAGAAAGTGCAGCTGACAGTTTCTGACCAACACTGATCGAGAGGTTCTTCATTTTTAAGTCACAAAAGAAATTGGGTTCTGATAAATGCAGCCCCTGGCAAGGGCTCGGAGGGCGCTTTACTAGACCATGGATGAGGGGCTTCGGTTTAAATTTCACCCTCGCTGTCCTCATTCCAGAAACCATTCACAGAGTAATTTCAATTTCCTTCAATGTACACAGATGGCTTACGTGTCCTTTAGCAAGAAGCCATTAGGTCTCAGAAGAGAAAGCACACACAATTTCTCTGGAGCTTTTCAGTGCATTAAAAGCACTTTGCATCAATTGAAGACTTCTTGAAGGAAGGTATAGATATAGGGAGGGATGAATGGACTTGGGTAGGTGAAAGAGGTAGTGAGGCATGAAGGTGCTAGAGGAGGTAACAGATTGGGAAGGTTGGAGGGGCTGGTAGAGGTCTTTAGATTAGATTACTTACAGTGTGGAAACAGGCCCTTCAGCCCAACAAGTCTACAGCGACCCGCCAAAGCGCAACCCACCCAGACTCCGACATTTACCCCATTCACCTAACGCTACAGGCAATTTAGCATGGTCAATTCACCTGACCTGCCCATCTTTGGACTGTGGGAGGAAACCAACGCAGTTATGGGGAGAATGTGCAAACTCCACACAGACGATCACCTGAGGCGGGAATTGAACCCAGGTGTCTGGCACTGTGAGGCAGCAGTGCTAACCACTGTGCCACCATGCCACCCACCAGGTTGTAGACAAATGGTGCAGTGTAACCATTTGAATAGGTTACAGAGCTAGGGAGGGATGTTGGAGCTGGAGAAAGTTTCAGAGATAAGGAGAGACAAAGGGTCTGAAGAGGGTTTCTGAGATATTGAGGCATTTGGGTGTGTAGGAGGTAATGGAGATAGGGAGTGATGCAGAAATGTGAGGAGGTGATAGTGTTAAGGAAGGTTGTAGAGGCTGGGGCAGGTTATAGAGATAGTGAGGAATGTAAGGGCTTGAGATGGCTACAGAATGACAAAAGGGGCTAGGGGCTTGTTGAGGTGACAGCAATAAGGGAATGTGCAGAGATATTGAGGCATGTAGGGCCTGGAGGAGGTAACAGAGGTAGGGAGTGGTATAGGAGCTTGAGGAGGTGATCGCAATAAGGAAGGACTGAGTGGCTGGGGGAGCTTACAGAGAAAGTAAAGCATATCAGGGATTGAGGTGGTTACAGAAGGACGAAAAGGTCTAATGGCTGGCTGAGGTGACAGCAACAGGAGACTGATAAGGTTACAGTGATTGAGAGGCGTGTAGGAGCTGGAGAATGTTACAGAGACAAAGAGACATGCAGGAGATGGAGACTTGTAAAGAGATAGGAAGGGGTACAGGTGCTGGTACAGGTGAAAACTGTTGCGAGATCTGATGTGGGGCTGGAGTGATGGGGTACAGGACTGAAACAGATAATGAGAAAGTCCCGAGGATGATCGGCAGATGCTTGTTTCAAGTGACCTAGTCTATCATGGGTCTGTTTGAGTAAACGTGTGACGTGTCTGAGAAGGTGAGGGTTTGATGGAGACCCTGCACTTTACCATCTGCATGTAGGTGAAGCCACTGGCACCTGGGTGATGGTTTGGGACTGGTGACTGATGCTGCTGTTGCTGATCACTCAGTGATCAGGGAGGTTTCAGTTCCTCTGCTGACGTGACCTTCCCCTTCCCCTCCATCTGGAGTGAATGACCGCACCGCCTGTAACCTCTTCATAAACAGGCCAAAGCTAGCATAGCCTCTATTTTAGGGAGCTAACATGAAGCCACCCAGGTCCCCCAATGTCGACACCCTGCGCTGCATTGAACTCAGACGCAGAGGCCAACTTAAAACCAGCTCTTTGATTATATGATTCATCATTGGGGTGGGGTGGCTTCAATCAGACTGCTAAAGGATTGTTGTGGGACTGCAGCTTTCAAAGCAACAAGCCTTAAAATAAAATCAAAGACTCCCTCTCTGAAAGAGGAGGCCATTCAGTCCTTCCACCTTTCTTCACCACTCATCAAAACGAAGGATGATTGTTTCATAACTCCAATTTCCTATCCCATATCCCTCGATTCACTTTGTGTACAAAGTCCTACACATTAAGGTCTTCCATAGGCATCGAGACTAACATACATTCACTGGGCTCTGAGCGAGAGAATTTTTCTTCATCTCAGTTCAAATTAGCTGCTCCTTATTCCAGCCTTTTCAGAAATATCCTGTTTTTCTGTTCTGCCAACCGTAGCATACAATTCCACATTTACCCACATCAAAGTCTGTGTACCAATTCCTTCCCAAATCACTTATGCAGTCTATATCCCATTTCAGCCTTGCTATTCCACCTCAAAGTCTAATATCCCAAAGAGATTTGTATGTTCGTCCCATCCTTCTGCAGAGTTCTCTTCCCTGATAGTTGTACCCTTACAAATTTAAAATCATTGCAATGAAAAGGCCGGCAGTGCATCTCCTTTGCTAAGGCTGATGACTCAATGTTGGGCTGTGAATACTTTTTTAGAAAGGGATGTGATTAAAGTTTTGAAAATAATTGGAGAGGTCAAACAAAACTTAATGTCACAGAGTCATAAACGTCTTCAACACTGAAAAAAGGCCTTTCAGCCCATCAAGTCTGCGCTGGTCAAATATGATCCCCTAAATCGCCTAATCCCATAAGACATAGGAGTGGAAGTAAGGCCATTCGGCCCATCGAGTCCACTCCGCCATTCAATCATGGCTGATGGGCATTTCAACTCCACTTACCAGCATTCTCCCCGTAGCCCTTAATTCCTCGTGACATCAAGAACCTATCAATCTCTGCCTTGAAGACATTTAGCGTCCCGGCCTCCACTGCACTCTGCGGTAATGAATTCCACAGGCCCACCACTCTCTGGCTGAAGAAATGTCTCCACATTTCTGTTCTGAATTGACCCCCTCTAATTCTAAGGCTGTGTCCCCGGGTCCTAGTCTCCCCGCCTAACGGAAACAATTTCCTAGCGTCCAGACTTTCCAAGCCATGTATTATCTTGTAAGTTTCTATTAAGTCTCCCCTTAATCTTCTAAACTCTAATGAATACAATTCTAGGATCCACAGCCGTTCCTCGTATGTTGGACCAACCATTCCAGGGATCATCCGTGTGAATTTCCGCTGGACACGTTCCAGTGCCAGTATGTCCTTCCTGAGGTGTGGGGACCAAAACTGGACACAGTACTCCAAATGGGGCCATAATCCCATTTTCTAGCACTCGTGTAACAAAATATTTCTTCAATGTTATGTGGGTTTCTGCCCCTACGACCCTTACAGGCAGTGAGTTCCACAAGGCAAACACCCTGTGGGTGAAAATAATTTTCCTCACACGTTCTCGAAGCGACCTGCTCTTTACCTTAAATCTATGCACCCGGTCAGCATGAACGAGTTGAACTGGAGGCTCTGTTTGTTTGCTCTGGGCCTGTATCTCTCTGTGTCTCTGCTCCACAAGGAAGCCCGGAGAAAGAAGAGAATTATAAGTTTTTTTTAAAAAAAAACCTGCATGTTTTCAAGAGGATTTGGATATAGTTCTTCAGACTAAAGGGATCAAAGGGTAGTGGGTGAGAAAGTGGGGACAGGGGACTGATTTGGATGATCCTACTGACGAGCTGGGCTGAATAGCTTATGTCTGCCCTGATTTACCATGTTCCTCTGGGAAATAAATCCAATCCTATGTTAAACACCATAAACCCGAAAGTTGAGATGATGGACAATGAAGTGAGAAGCCAGAAATAAACCCGAAGTGACGATTTGCCTGGTCTCTGCCTCTTAATTTGCATTCTGCTGAATAAATAGAGGCGGGAGAGCACTCACCGGCTTACCCACAGAGTGGTTCCCGGGAGTTAACAACACCCTGACAGCTGACTGTTTCAGTGCTTTCCTGCTGTGGGCTCTGCTGCTCTGGATTAATGTCTGACCGTTAAATACCACTCGCTGGCAAAGTCTCTCACTGTGCACAGTGCGACAGGTCAGGGTGCAGAAACGATCAAATTTACAACAGCGTCTGAAATATCACTGGCTGAGTACATGTCACGATCTCCAGCAACATCTCTCTCTGCAGCTTCCGGCAGAGTCCAGCTGAAATTTGAGGGATTCCTGTCAGATTTTCCAGAGATGTTAGTCTCTGCATGAAACCCTATGCTGCCAGGATCCTCAGAGATTTGTGAATCCCTCTCTCGCCTGTGAATCAGTCTGAAAATGTGTTGCTGGAAAAGCGCAGCAGGTCAGGCAGCATCCAAAGAGCAGGAGAATCGATGTTTCGGGCATAAGCCCTTCTTCAAGAATGAGGAAATTCTGACCCACATAACCTTCATATCCCTGAGAAAGGCGCAAGTTGGAAAAGGACAAATCACTCATTTTTTTCCTCTGCAATTTTCCCCCCCCAGCTCTGGCTTGGTTTCTTGGTAAGTCACAGCATTGGAACGCCTCTCAGTGATTCATCTTCGGAGCTGAGACCATCCTAAATGTTCGCATAAGTGATTCTGTTTTCTCTCTCTTTATCATTCAGATTAATACAATTTTTATCCCTTCAGCGTCGATTCTATTCCCCAGATTTAGCCAATGCACGATTTAACACTTTTCGTAACAAATCTAACTTACACATACAAGTATTGCATAACTATTCTCTCACTTACTCAATAACAGAGGTAAAAGTACAGTTTTGTCAATAATTTTCTCACATAATCTGACAGATCAGGGCCTTTTATATCTATTAATAAGTTGCTTGCATTCACATACATGCAGGACAGATAGATTATATCAATAATTCTCTCTCTCACACATGGAGTTTGGTGTTCTTTTCATTATTCTGTCTGCCTCACAGACACACACAGCTCGGAAATGCATTTGCATCAGTAATTCTCTCTCTTTTTGTCCGTCTTTGTGTGACACGTTATATTAATAATTCAATCTCACAGGAATACCCAACATCAGAGTGCTATATATACAAGATGATTAGGGGTTTAGATAGGGTTGACCATGAGAACCTTTTTCCACGTATGGAGTCAGCTATTACGAGGGGGCATAGCTTTAAATTAAGGGGTGGTAGGTATAGGACAGATGTTAGGGGTAGATTCTTTACTCAGCCAGTCGCGAATTCATGGAATGCCCTGCCAGTAGCAGTGGTGGACTCTCCCTCTTTATGGGCATTTAAACGGGCATTGGATAGGTATATGGAGGAAAGTGGGCTAGTGTAGGTTAGGTGGGCTTGGATCGGCGCAACATCGAGGGCCGAAGGGCCTGTACTGCGCTGTATTTTTCTATGTTCTATGTTCTATTTATTGCTAATTGTTATTGTTGTTAAAATTTCTCTGTCATCCACACACACAGGCCCAGAGATCATATCAGCAATTCTCTCAAATTTTACTGGACAGTGTTGCATTAATAATTTGCTCTCGTGCAGACAGACGTAGGTCAAAACATTATTTGCATTAATCTATCTCATTGTCTCTTTCTGTCCCCAACCCTCTCTCTCATACACAGATGAGCATGCACACGTGTGCACGCCCGTGCACTTATACACACACAAGTCAAGCTGTTATCTATGTTAATTGTTCTTATCCTCAGATACACACAAAGGTCAGAGATTATATCATTAATTCGGTCTCACACACTCGCAGGTCAATGATGTATTAATATTTCTAACGCTCAAAAATACAAACAGGTCAGTGACTATAACGACAATTCTCTCTCACACACGTCAGAGATTCTATCAATAATTCGCTGACACATTTACAGGTCGGAGTCCGCTTAATAATTCTCTTGCCCCTCTCTCGCTCACACACACGGGTGAGCGATTGTAACAATCATCTCCCCTCACAGTCAGGATGTTATCTATATTTTAGTGATTGTGTCTCTCTCTCTCTCACACACGCACAGGTCAAAACGTTATTTGAACGAATAAATCTCTCTCTCGCACATATATAGGTAGACCTGAGATTATATTAATAATCATCCCATTCATGCAGGTCAGTGTTACATTGATGATTCGCTTTCTCATAAACACAGGCAGTTCAGAGATTGTATCAATAATTCTCTCTTACACACACCGTTCAGAGTTACGTTAATAGTTTTCTCACTCACAGACACACACAAATCAGGCTGTTATTGCCCTTTCTTCCTCTCTGCCTCTCATACACACAGGTCAATTTTAAAGAATGTTCTCTCTCTCACACGCACACACAATCGGACAGGTGTTTAATGTATGTTAACAATTCGCTCTCTCCATCTCTCTCTCCTTTGTACCCCTCCCGACCCCAATGCGTAGAATGCTCAGTGTGATACTTATATTAATAATTCCCATTCACGCAAATATACACACGTTACCAACAGAGCTTATTAGATTAGATTAGACTTACAGTGTGGAAACAGGCCCTTCGGCCCAACAAGTCCACACCGACCCGCCGAAGCGCAACCCACCCATACTCCTACATTTACCCCTTACCTAACACTACGGGCAATTTAGCTTGGCCAATTCACCTGACCTGCACATCTTTGTGACTGTGGGAGGAAACCGGAGCACCACGCAGACACGGGGAGAACGTGCAAACTCCACACAGTCAGTCGCCTGAGTCGGGAATCGAACCCGGGTCTACAGGCGCTGTGAGGCAGCAGTGCTAACCACTGTGCCACCGTGCCGCCCTATCAATGATTCTCTCCCACATCCAAGTAAGGGCTCCATTAGTAATTGTTTCTCACTCAAATATTGAGGTTATATCAATAATTCTCTCTCACAAACAAACACAGGTCAAGATTACATCAATAATTTTCCCTCAGACACGCAGATCAGCATTGTGTTCCCGAACTTTCCCTCAAACAATGAGAAAGCAATTGCACTTTTCTCTCTCTCTCTCTCTGACACACACACATACAAGGTCAGTGTGTTATAAATGTTAATAATTCTGTGTCTCTCACAAACACGCAGTTCAGAGATTGTAAAACTCTTTCTCTCTCACGCAAGGCGGGTCAGTGTTCCATTAATAATTCCTTCTCACACACAAACATGGAGCGATATGAGTTCTGTTTAAATTAATAACTCTCTCTCAAACCCACGCACATACATATACCCACACACACAGAGACAGGTCTGAGATTCTACCAAAAAATCTCTCTCTCCTACAGGGCATTGTTACATTCATAATGCTCTCACTCACAAATACACACACGTTAAATAGTTTATATCAATAAGTCTCCCACACTCATAGGTCAGTGTTATGCTTGTAGTTTACTGTCTCATAGTCACACACACACACCAGTCAGAGTGTTTTATATACCTTCGTAATTCTTTCTCGCTCTCTCTTCATCTCTCTCTCGCACACACAGATCAGAGTGTACATCGTTAATTCTCTCTCTCACACACGTCAGGTAGTTCATCATAATACTTGTCTCACACAAAGGTCAGAGACTTTTATATATATATTAGTATTTATCTCTCGCACGCAGGTGAGATACTTATATTAATAACTGCTAATCTCTTTCTCTCTCATACGCAGATCAGTGTTACATTAATAATTCTCTCACACACAAACATTTAGCAGTCAATGTTATTTATACCAACAATTCTCTCTCTCCATTCAACACACATGAACATGCACGTAAATGTCAGTGCTTTATATATCTTAATAATTCCCTCTCACAAACAGGTCAGACATTATAACAACAGTTCTCCCTCATAAGATATGTTAATAATTCTCCCTTTCACAAAAACACCCAGGGCAGAGTGTTAAATATATTAACAAGTCTCCCTCTCACTCATACACAACTCAGACATAGCACCGAGATTTAATCAACAATTCTCTCACACACAAAGAGATCAACGTGCAATTTCTATGAATGTTTCTCTTGCTCTCTTTCTCACACACACACAAACACACGCACAGACAAGGGCACATATTAGGGATTATGTCAATAATTTTATCTGAACAGCACAAGTCAGTGTTACAGGAATAATTCTCTCTCAGTGTGTTATTTGTATTTATAATTCTCTCTCCCTCCTTTTTCTCTCTCCCTTTCTCTCTCTCTCTACATTTTTACCTCATCCCCGCCCCCCTCACACACACACACACACGCACACATAGAGAGACCAGTTTTATATTAATAGTTCTCTTCCAATAAAATCACACATGTTAGAGTCATAATTATATTAATAACTCTCTCTTTTAGAAAAACACACGGGTCAGTTTGTTATTTATGTTAATAATTGGCCGTCTCCCTCTCTCTCTCTCACACACACACAAGTACACATTAGAAATTACAACACCAATAATTCTTTGTCAGACATGCTGGTCAGATAGATTATATCAATACTTCTCTCACACAGACAACTCAGATGTATATTAATATTTATCTTTCTCACTCACGCAGGTCAGAGTGTACTGTACATAAGTAGTTCTCTCTCTCATAATCACACACATCAGAGTTGACATCAATAATCATCTCTCTCACACAAAAGTCAAATAGTTCATCTTAATCAAAATCACAAGTTGCTAGCAAGGCTCAGCTGATCTATTAGCATCTGTGTAGAGAAATCAGAGTTCATGTTTCGGGTCCTTTGCTCTCTTTCCCCACTCACAGGTAGCGATGATCAGAAACCTTCTGTCCTGCTCCCTCCTTCCCCGGAACAAATAGATCCAGGATCAGCCACCCTGTCCTTTCTGGTGAGTCACTTTAAGCCAGGCTTTGTGCAGGTGCTCTGGAGTGTGGATGGCAGAGAGACAGACAGCGGTGTGACCACCAACGCTGTGTCCCCGGACAGTGATCAAAGTCACAGCCTGAGCAGTTACCTGACAGTCTCAGCCACCCACTGTAAGAAAGACTCCTGCAGTGTGAGACATGGTTCACTTTAGATTGACAAATTCTTGATGTCACAAGGAATTAAGGGCTACGGGGAGAATGCGGGTGAGTGGAGTTGAAATGCCCATCAGCCATGATTGGATGGCGGAGTGGACTCGGTGGGCCGAATGGCCTTACTTCCACTCCTATGTCTCATGGTCTTAACTCACCTCTCCTCAACACCATCAGTTCCAGCGACTGTTAGTCTGAGGCAAGCCATGACTCGGGTCAGTCGCTGTGAGTCCAGCAGCATTTTGTTTTGCAGCGTAATTTCTGCACCGATGTTCCTATTTCGTGAATAATCCGAATGTGGATGAAATGATTATTCCATTTGGTGAGTGGGGGATTTCCTGCTGCAACTGTCCCCAGCATTTTGTGTGTAACCTCTCGTTCTGGGTAGAATGGGGAGTGATCTCCCCTTTGAGACAATGGTCCTGTTGCATTTGCGAACTTTGTAAACACAGCTCTGAATAAATATGAAACAGTTCCAGGAAATGAGTGCGCCTCATTATTGAACATTGAAAGAGGCACTCAGGGTCTTGGCAGTGGGTACTTTACACGTGTGGCAACATTACACAGAATTATATCAAGTAATGGTATGGGATCGCACATCAGTAATTTTCATCTCAATCACTCCCTGAAGGACCGAGTCCCCAGTTCTCCCCCTACACCCTGTGAGAGTGATTCCTTATTTTCCCCCACTCCCCGTGGTAGCTAGTTTCACAATCCTCCGGAATTTCCTCTTATATTATGGACCGAATTTATTGGGACTGGGTGATGATCGGGTAACCCGTGGCTCAACACTTTAACTCTCCCTCCCACTCCACCGAGGACATGCAGGTCCTTGGACTCCTCCACCGGCAGAACATAACAACACGACGGCTGGAGGAGGAGCGCCTTATCTTCCGCCTGGGAACCCTCCAACCACAAGGGATGAACTCAGATTTCTCCAGTTTCCTCATTTCCCCTCCCCCCACCTTGTCTCAGTCGGTTCCCTCAACTCAGCACCGCCCTCCTAACCTGCAATTTTCTTCCTGACCTCTCCGCCCCCACCCCACTCCGGCCTATCACCCTCACCTTGACCTCCTTCCACCTATCACATCTCCATCGCCCCTCCCCCAAGTCCCTCCTCCCTACCTTTTATCTTAGCCTGCTTGGCACACTCTCCTCATTCCTGATGAAGGGCTTATGCCCGAAACGTCGAATTTCCTATTCCTTGGATGCTGCCTGACCTGCTGTGCTTTAACCAGCAACACATTTTCAACTGGGTGATGATGATCAGCTTGTTTGCTCAAGAAATAGAACATTCCGCACTCTTCAGCCCTCAGAATTTTAAAAGCCTCAATCAGGTAATGTTCCTCAGCTCTTTATTTTCTATAGAGAAGTGGCCCAGAACTGGTGACCCTCTCCTGATTCACTTAACCTCCCAGTTCTGACCAATCTTGACCATGAATCCTCCTTTCTAGTGACTCGGTAATTATGATAGAATTTGTTGTTTCGGCCTCTGCACCTTAGGGCAGTGTAACAAACAGACATGGTTCGTGGTTGGACTGTGTAAAACACAGGCTGTGTCAGGGACAGCAGAGGTCACCTGCAGAGAAGTCTGTGTTGCTCGCCTGTTTCCAGTAACTCCCTCTTTCTCTCTCACACACATTCATAAACACTCCGTCTGTCACATGCACACACATTTTCTCACTCTGACACACAGTCTCTCCAAGACATCCTCTCGCGTACACATGCACACGTTCCCTTTTCACCACACTCTCTTTAACTCTTTCTCACACACTCACACTTTCCCTTTTCAACACACTCTCTTTAACTCTTTAACTCTTTCTCACACATTCACACTTTCCCTTTTCACCACACTCGCACAACATATGCATTCACAATTTCTACCCCTTTAGCACTCTAACTCTCCCTCTGTATCTTGCAAATTCACTCTGAAACGCATCACGCCTCACATGCAGTCAGCCGGTTTCACGTTCCCACTTTCACTCCCTCACACACTCACACTTTCTATCTTTCACGCACTCTCCCTCACTTCCTCCCTCAATCTCTCTTCCACTTATCCTCTCTAACTCTCACGCACACCATCTCCGTCTCTTACACACACTTACAATTTTTCACATGCACTCATATGCCTTCACTCCCCTGCATACACAGACATGTTCTCTGCCTTCCTGGCACTCCGTGAACTTTTCCTGACACGCAGTCATTTGCTCTTTTCCCAATGCCTTCACTACAACATCCCTTATATGTACAGCCACACACACTTTTTCTTGCTGGGACACATTTTTCTTTTTCACATGCCCTCTTTCACATACAGAATAGCACATTTGAGGCTGAGATGCAAAATTTAATCACTTGGATGATGGTGAAACTGTGGAAATTTCCATCATGGAACTATGTGGAAACCAAGTCATTGGTGTCTATATCAGAACGAAATCGTTTCCTTAGCACTATAGCTGTCTGGGAGAGAGTGGCAGATTACATTGAGATAGAGGTTGAGCCCTAATGGCATTGAATGGCAGGTCTGACTTGATGGGCCGAATGTTCTCAGATTGTTCCTATGCTCTCTATTTTTGACGCAGACCCGGGGAGAACGTGCAAACTCCACACAGTCAGTCGCCTGAGGCGGGAATTGAACCCCGGTCTCTGTGAGGCAGCAGTGCTAACCACTGTGCTACTGAGTTGCCCACTATCCAGACAGTAAAGCAGTACACTGACTGTGACTGTGGCTACATTATTTCTACTTGGGCTTGGGAAATGGTGGAATTCGCTGACTGAGATTCTGACCAACATGAGCATGGTCTGGGGAAGGAGGTAAAAACATTTTAGCAGTTTCACGTCTCGTGGTTTACACTGAAACTGCCCACACATGATTATTTGCCACTCGGGGTGATATGCGTTGGAGGGCAGATGTGGGGTGGGGTGGGTTGGGGGTGGAGTGGGGTGGATTTGGGGCGGGGCGATTCAGTTCAGAATGTTTGTGAATATTACCTAGCTCAACCTTGAAAAACACTATCTGGAAAAATCAGACCCGAGTAAACTTTAGGGGACAGTATTTGTTGGTGTATTCAGAGTCCAGGCTTGACATTTTCTGAAGGTGGACACCATCGTCATCACTGCCGCTGGGTGTCGCTGTGACTCATGCATGCCCTCAACAAAACTGCTCTGTGGTACAGTGTATCCTCTTCCCTGTGCTGTGTGGTGTTCTAACTGAAACATACCTGACTCATTACTACCCCCAAACACGCACACTCAAGCATGCACGCTTGCACACACACACATACACAGACTCATGCTGCTGCTACGTGGTGCAGTAACTGAAAAATATTCCTGGTGCGCCCCCACCACCCACAAACACACACATTCACGCTCATCCCTGCAGTTGGGTGTTATTCTATTTGAAATAAACGCACGAAGGAGGCACACGCATTTATCTCTGGCACTGAATATTGCTTTAACTGAAATACATCTAAAATACACACACACAGACACACACACGCACACACACGCACACACACACTCTCTCACACACACACGCACGCACACACGCACATTCACACACACACACGCACACACTCTTTCAAACTTTTCAAGGTTTTTAAAAAAAAATTACTTTACATCAAGTCAAGAATTTTTCATGACTGGAGGAGAGTACATAGTTGGGAGAGTTGAATGGGGAGGTGAAAGAGGTAAGTGAGGGACGAAGGGGCTACTCAAGGACAAAGGAGGGGCTAGAAGAGTTTGCACTGAGCGTAGCAGCTATAAAAGATCACAGAGATAAGGAGGCATGTAGGACCTGGAGAAGACTGCAGAGATATGGAAGGCTGTAGGTGCTGGATTCTGATACGGATATGCAGAGTGTGCAGAGGCTGGAGGAGGTTATACAGAAAGGGAGGATGTAAGAGCAGGAGGAGGTTACAGAGACAGTGATGAATTTTGAGTCTTGAGGGGTACACAGATAGACTCATGGAGTTATGCAAACCGGATATAGACCCTTTCGTCCAAATCACCCAGATCTGCTGATTTAATCTAGTCCTACTTACCAGATTTTGGCCCATATCCCTCTAACCTCTTCCGCTTCATGTACCTATTGAAACACCTTATCAGTATTGTAATTGACCCCACTTCTGTCACTTGTTCTGACAGCTTATTACATACACACATAATCCTCTATGTGAAAAGTTGCCCCTCAGATCCCTTTTAAATCTCCTCCTTCCACAATGCCCTCGATGTTTGTACTACCCTATCCTGGGAAACAGACTTTAGCTATTAACCCTGTGCAAACTTCTCATGATATTATAAACCTTTGTAAGGTTTGTAAATCTCTCAGCCTCTGATGCTCTAGATTCAATTGCTCTATTCAACCTCTCCATGCAGTTCAAACCCTCCAACCCCAGCAATATCCTTCCGAATCTTTTTCTGAACACTATCAAATGTAACAACATCATTCATGTAGCAGAATTCAACACAGTATTCTAGAAGTGGCCGAACCAATGTTCTGTACAGCTGCAACTTGAGCTACCAACTCATATACTGAATGCACTGATTAATGAAAGCAGGCTTGCCAGAGGCCTTCTTCACCACCCTTTCTACATGTGGCTCCACTTTCAAGGATCTGTGCACCTGTGCCTTCAGGTCTCTTTATTTAGAAATACTCCACAGGGCTTCTAACAAAGAATAAATACTGTTCTCATTTGTTTGGCCAAAATGCAATTGGGATGTAGGGGCTGGAAGAGTTTACACATTTTGGGAGGATTTGTCACTGGAGTAGGCGAGAGATTTAAATAGGAAAGATATGGACAGGTGCAAATGTGTTGCTGGTCAAAGCACAGCAGGCCAGGCAGCATCTCAGGAATAGAGAATTCGACGTTTCGAGCATAAGCCCTTCATCATTCCTGATGAAGGGCTTATGCTCGAAACGTCGAATTCTCTATTCCTGAGATGCTGCCTGGCCTGCTGTGCTTTGACCAGCAACACATTTGCAGCTGTGATCTCCAGCATCTGCAGACCTCATTTTTTACTCGAAGATATGGACAGGTGCAAGGGCTCCAGGAGATAACAGAGAGGAGAATGGGTGTCGGGGCTGGAGGAGGGAGGAGAAATTGGGAGTACATCACAACAATGAGGGAGAGATGTGCAGAGGCTGGAGGAGGAGAAACTCTTAGGTAGATGGTGTAGGAGTTGGAGGACGTTGAAGCAATAGCGAGTGTTGCAAGGCGTGAGATATATCCAGAGGTAGGGAGAGGTGTAGAGTTTGGAAGGTGTGACAGAGATAGGGAGGTATATAGGGTCTGGACTTGATTCCAGAAATAAGGAGAGGTGTTGGGTCAGTGGACTTAAATGAAGTAGGGAGTAGTGTAGTATCTAGAAGATCTTATAGAGATAGGCAGGATTGTTGTGGAGGGAATTGCAAAGATATGGAGGTTAGTAGGGGCTGGTGGAGATGACAATGGAAGGTTATGAGGAGCTGAGGTGCTCAACGTGATAGAGAGGTGTGAAAGCACTGGAGGGGTTGGCAGAAATAAGGAGGAATTTTGGTGCTAGAGAAAGTGTCAGAGATAGATTTGGGTGTAGGAATTGGAGACGTGATGGAGAAATGGCAAGATATCAGTGCTGGAGGAGGTGACAGAGATAGGGAGGAGTTTAGGGCTGGAGGGGGTGACAGAGATTGAGAGGAGTGTAGGAACTGGAGGGCTGCCAGAAGATAGAGAGTGGGGTGGCAGCTGGGGGAAGTGACAGAGATGTTGATTGATGATGCGGTTGGAATTAGTTACAGAGTTGGGGGGTGTTAAGGGGGCGATTGGAGATATCTGGGGAATGGTGTTGACACCTGAGATGGCTTCAGAGGTAGGAATGGGTGCAGGTAATGGAGATTGAAATAACGAGGAACCCAATGTCTGGATGAAGTCGCAGAGATATTGAGGCTGATCGGGATATGGAGTAATGTAGGGGCTATCAAGATTACAGAGATAGCGAGAGATGTATCAGCTTGAGAAGGACACAGGGAGAAGTACAGGTATAGATGCTTCAATAGGTGAAAGCGATAGGGAGGGATGTAGGGACTGAAGGACTTTACAGAAATAGAGAGGGGACTATGTGCTGGAGCAGGTGGCAGAGATAAGGAGGGGTGTAGTGACCAAAAGAGAAAATGCTGGAAAATCTCAGCAGGTCTGGCAGCATCTGTAAGGAGAGAAAAGAGCTGACGTTTCGAGTCTAATTGACCCTTTATCAAAGCTGATTCAGATTCCAGCATCTGCAGTAAATAGTTTTTATAAGGGTGTAGTGACATTAGCTTTTTTTACGGAAACAGGAAGAGTGTTGAGTTTGTATGAAATGACAGAGATAGGAAGTGATGTAGTGTCTCGGGGGCGTTATAAAGATAGGAAGGAGTTTTGAGTTTGGAGAGGATTGCACAGATATGGAGGGTTGTAGGGGCTGGTGGAGACAATGGGGAAGGGTATAGGGACCTGAGGTGGTTATGGCAAACGGCAAGGATGTAGGCAGTGACAGAAATAGTGAGGAATCTAGTGTCTGGAGGAAGTGGCAGACACAGGGGGATGAAGGGAAAACTAATGGAGACGAGGGCGATGCGGCGGCATTTAAGGGCTGGAGGACATAAAAGAGATCAGAAACTTCTCAGGTGCTGAAGAAGATAAGAAGGGTTGAAGAAGCACATGGTGATAGAGTGCGATAGATAGATTGGAGAATGATACAGAGGGGTGGTTGGTGTAGGACTGGAAAATTTTTCAGAGAAGAGAGTCGTTCAGAGGCTGGAGGTGTTTCCAGAGTTAGGGAGAGGCAAAGGGCCTGAAGAAGGTTTTAGAGATATTGAGGCGCGTCGGGCCTGGAGGAGGTAACAGAGGTAGGAAATAATACACGAAGCGGAGGAGATGATAAGGATAAAGAAGGATTTAGTGGCTGCAGGTGATTATAGAGATAGTATTGAGGTAGTTGCAGAAGGACGAATGGGTATAGGTGGCTGTTGAGGTGACAGAGATAGGAAAATGTGCATTGGCTGTTAAGGTAACAGATATAGGGAGGCCTGGAGGAGCTGGAGAATGTTTCAGACAGAGGGAGCTGTGCAGGAGATGGAAGATGTTAAAGCGATAGGGAGAGGTGATGAATGAGTGAAAGCTGGTGTGAGAGCTGGAGCTTGGGTGATTGGGAACAGGAGAGACCTGGAGACTGTGAGATTCCAGAGGATGGAAGCGCAGGTGTCCACTTATTGGATTCTTTCACGTGACCCGGGCTATTGTGCCTCGTTTATGTAAATGTGTGACATGTCTGAGAAGGTGAGGATTTGATGGCGTCTCTGCATTTTCCCTCCAGCTCATGGGTGAAGCTACATCCGCCTGCGTGATGTTTTGTAGCTGACGACAGATGGTGCAGATGGTGCCAAAGGGTACTGCTGCTAATGCTGCTACTAACTGTTCAGTGATCAGAGAAGTTTCAGTTCCTCCACTGACATTTCCCTCCCTTTCCACTCCATCTGGAGTGAATGACCACATCACCTGCAACTTCACAAATAGCATCGCCCCAGCTCTCAGGATCTAAAATGAGGCACTTGAAACGCCACTAAGGTCCCTCGAGATCGAGACCTGCAATGCATTGAACTCAGATGAAAACAGCTCTTCGACCATATGAATCATCATTGGGGTGGCTTTCATCAGACTGCTAAATGGTTGTTAATGTATAGCAGCTTTCAAAGCAACAAACCTTAAAATAAAATCGAACACTCCATTTCAGACAGAGGAAGCCATTCAGACCTTCCACCTTTCTCAGCCGATCATTACAATGAAGGGTGGCTGTTTCACAATTCCAATTTCCTACCCTATTTCCATGGAGTCATTTACTGGACAAAGTTTTAGCCATTAGGGCCTTCCATAGGTAGCGAGAATACGGGTTCAAACTCTGAGCGAGAGAACCTCTCTTCATCTCAGTCCAAAGTAAGTGCTCCTTGCACAAGCTCTTTCAGAAATATACCATTTTTATATTCCACCAACTGAAACACATAGGTCTCCACATCAAAGTCCATTTACAACTTCCGTCCCCAATTACTTATGCAGTCTACATTCCATTTCAGCCTTGCTATTTCATCTCAAAGTCTACCCTCCCGAAGAGTTTCGTATCTTCAGCTGCTCCTTCACTGATTTCTCTTCACTGATTTAAATCATTGCAAGACAAAGGCCAGCAGTGCATCTCCTCTGCCAGGTGTGCTGACTGGTCTGTGAATAGGTTTTTGAAAGGGGTATGATTAACATTGGAGAGATCAAACAAAGCTTAATGTCACAGAGTCAGAAAGGTTTCCAACACAAACAAAAAAACAGGTCTTCCAGCCCATCAAGTCTGTGCTGGTCAAAAATGATCCCCTAATCTTCCTAATCCTATTTACCAGCATTTGCATTCCTAAATGCTTCTTCAGTTATATGCGGGTTACTGCTTCTACCACCCTCACCAGGCAGTGTGTTCCACATTGCCAGCATCCTGTTGGTGAAAATAATTTTCCTCACGTGTTCTCGAAACGTCCTGCTCCTTACCTGCAACCAATGCACCCGGTCAGCATGGACGAGTTGAGCTGAAGGACCTGTTTCTGCACTACAGGCCTGTACGACTTTGTCACTCCATGACATCAAGGAAGCTCAGAGAGTGAAAAGAGAATTGTAAATTAAGAAAGAAACTGCTTTTGTTTTCAAGAGGTTTTGGACATAGTTCTCCAGGCGAAAGGGATCAAAGGGTATTGGGTGAGAAGTGGGAGCAGGGGACTGTTTTGGACGATCAAGCATGATCCTATTGAATAGGCTCGATGGGCTGAGTAGCCTGCGTCCGCCCTATTTGCTGTATTATTATGAACACAAACTCACTTGTTCACTGTTTGGTAAATCCGAAAGTTCAGATGATGGAAAATGATGTGAGAAACCAGAAATAGATCAGTGAAAGCCCAGAGTGTCGATTTCCCTTGTCTCTGCCCCTTCATTTGCATTCTGGTGCATAAATACAGGCGGGAGGGCCCTTTACAGTTCACCGACGCTTGGTGGAAGGGCCCTCGGCTGTGCATAACAAACCCTTCGACTGAAGGCAACACCTGGACAACTGTTTCAGTGCATTCTGCAGCAAAAAACGTTTTCAATGCTGTATCTGCTGTTGGCTTTGCTGCTCCATGTAACAGGTGAAAAATTGCTCTGGATTACTCCCTGGCCATTAAATACTGGCAAAGTCTCTCACTGTATGCACTTTGTTTGCTTGCTTTTAGGTACTTTGGCTGTTCTTGTCCTCAATGAGATCCCGTGTCCGACCCAGTCTCCGCTGGTCAGACCGCCCGATTGAAGTGTGCGATGTAGAACTATAATGTGGGCAGCTATTATGTGCACTGGTACTGACAGAGTCCCGGAGAAATCCTGGTGTGCGTGATCGTACATTGTATCAATGGTACAATATCCGGGGTGACGGCTTCACTGATCGTTTCCAACCTTCTGGAGACACCTCCAGTAATAGTTTCATCCTAACCATCGGAAACCTGGTCTCTGATGACTCCACTGTCCATTGCTATCAAGTCTATAATAGCTCAGCTGGTTATCACAGTCAATGCAATAACTCAGGGTGCACAACCGCTCAAATTTACAACAGCGTCTGAAATATCTCTGGCTGAGGAAATGTCACCACCTCCATCAATATCCTTCAGTGCAATTTCTTTCTCAGCCCAGCTGAAGTTTGAGGTGTTTCTATCAGATCTCCAGGCTTGTTAGAGTCTGGATCAAACCCTGTGTAGTGTTAACAGAGATGAGAGGGACTGCGAAATCTCGCTCCAGTCTGTGAATCGGTCCAACCCACACACCCTTCATTTCCACGAGAAAGACTCAACGTGGAAAAGGACAGATTGCTAATATTTGTTTCCTTCTTCACCCCACTTTCAGCCCTCGGTGTAGTTTCTTGATGAGCCACAGCATTGGAATGCCTCTCTGTGATTCATCTTCGGAGGTGGGACTGCTCTGACTGTTTGCAGTAAGTGATTGTGTTTTCTCTCTATTTATCATTCAGCTTAGTTCAATTTTTATCCCTTCAGTGTCCATTCTGTTCTCGATATTTCGCCAATTCACCATTTAACACATTTAGCAACAAATTGAACTTCCGCATAAAAGTCTGTGTTATATAACAATTCAGTCACTCACTCTTTCACTCACTCATTCACTCATTCACTCACTCACTCACTCAGAGAATCACAGAAGTTAAAGTATGGTTTATATCAATAAGTCTCTCACATAATCGCACAGGTCAGAGCATGAATAATGTGCTCGCATTCACACACACACGCACACACGCACACACGCACAAACACACACGCACACACGCACACACACACGTCTAATGGATTACATCAATATACGCAATTCTCTCACACACATACAGTTCGGTGCTCTTTTCGTAATCACAGTAACACACAGATCAGAATATGATTCACAGCAATAAATTATCTTCCTCTCCCCCTCTGTGACACACACTTGTCAATGTTACATTGATCATTCTCTTTCTCACTGAAGTATGCAGCGATCAGAGTTACTAGTAATTATTATTAAAAATTCTATGTCACTCACACACAGATCAGAGACTATATCAGTCATTCGCACAGACATACTGGTCAGCGTTACATGAATAATTCACTCCTATACAGACAGCCACAGGTCAGAACATTATTTATATTGAGCTATCTCTGTCTCTCTCTGTCGCCTTCTCTCTCTTTCATGTACAGATGAAGACACACATACACAAGTCACTGTGTTATTTATATCAATCACTCTTCCTCTCACAAAAACACGCAGGTTAGAGATTATATCAGTAATTCGGTCTCTCACACACAGGTCAGTGATACGTTAATAATTCCATCGCTCAAAATGCATACAGGTCAGAGATTCTAACGATAATTCTCTCACACACACGGGTCCGAGATTCAAACAATAATTCTCTGTCACATAAACAACTCAAGAGTTCCCCCAATACTTCTCTCTGTAGTTAACACGTAAAGTACACACGGGTCAGAGATTATAACAATAAACCCCTAACACCAACACGTCTGGATGTTATCTATATTTTAGTAATTCTTTTTCTCTCAGAGGTCAAAGGTCCTCTGTCTCTCTCATAGGTCAAAGCGTTATTTGCATTAATATTTCTCGCACACACGAACGCAGATAGATCTGAGATTATATCAATGATCATCGCACACATCTAGGTCAGTGTAATATTGATAATTCTATTTCTTACAAACACAGACAGTTCAGAGATTATATGAATAATTCTCTCTTACACACACCGGTTAGAGTTACGTTTATAGTTATCTCACATAGTTAAAAATCACATAACACCAGGTTATAGTCCAACAGGTTTAATTGGAAACACACTAGCTTTCGGAGCGACGCTCCTTCATCAAGTGGTTGTCTGATGAAGGAGCGGCACTCCGAAAGCTAGTGTGTTTCCAATTAAACCTGTTGGACTATTACCTGGTGTTGTGTGATTTTTGTCTTTGTATACCTCAGTCCAAAACTGGCATCTCCAAATCATGTCTCACATAGACACACACAGGTCAGTCTATTACTTACATCAATCTTTCTCTCTCTTCCTCTCTCTCATTCGTACAGGTCAAAGTTACACTAATGATCTGTCTCTTTCTCAGACACAGTCACACTGGTCAGGGTGTTTTATTTATGTTAATGATTATCTCTCCCTATCTCTGTCTCTCGTCTTGCCTCTCTCCCACCTATCCTACGCATCCAGCCAACACCACAACAGTAGAATGCTCAATGTGGTGATTCTCCCTCTCGCTCATACAATACGCAGGCACAGCTCTGAGATTTAATCAAGAATTCTCTTTCACACAAAGAGATCAGCGTGCAATTTATATTAATAATTCTTTTACTGTCTCTCTCGATATCCTCTCTCTCTCTCTCTCATACACACACACACACACACACACACACACACCCAGAGAGGACGGCGTGTAAAATATCCATCATTTTCTCAGTCTTTCTCTCTCTCTCATACGCAAACTCTAGCACATCCTTCAGAACGCAAAACATAGAAATAAATCTGTCTCCCCTTCTGTGTTTCTCAAATAAACACAGGTAAGAGTCTCAGAGATTAATAATGCTGTCTCTCACGAATATGCACATATGAAGCCAAAGTAATATATATTAATAATTTGAAGTCTCAGTCCCTCGCACACAAAGGTCACAGTCTTGCGTAATTTTCTCTCTCTCACACATCGGTCAGAGCGTTTTTATTAATACACTTAATCGTCTTTTGCCCTCTTTCCCCACACACAGGTAGTGATGATCGGAAACCATCTGTCCTTCTGCTCCCTCCTCCCCCAGAACAAATAGACACGGGGTCAGCCTCTCTGTCCTGTCTGGTGAGTCACTTTAAGCCGGGCCTTGCACAGATCCTCTGGGGCATGGATGGGAAAGAGACAGACAGCAGGGTGGCCACAAATGCTGTGCCCACGGACAGCGATCAAAGCTACAGCCTGAGCAGTTACCTGACAGTCTCGGCCACTGACTGGAAGAAGGGCTCAAGATATTCCTGCAGTGTGAGGCACGGTTCACTGAACTCCCCTCTCCTCAACACCATCAGCTCCAGCGACTGTTAGCTCTAAGGTGTACAATGTCCCAAATCAGTCATTATGCATGATGTGGCGTTTTATTGTTTTAGTTTTGCAATGTAATTTCTACAACAATGTCATTATTTTGCGAATATTGAAGGGTATCAGGAGTGGATGAAATGATTATTCCATTTGGTGAGTGGAGATTTCCTGCTTCAATTGTCAACAGAATTTTGTGTGCAAGCTCTCGTTCTGGGTAGAATGGGAGTAATCTCGCCTTTTAGACGATGACCATGCTCCATTTGTGAATTTTGGAAACACAGCTATGAATAAATATGAAATGGTGCCACGAAATGACTGTCCCTCATTATTAAACATTAAAAGAGTCACTGAGGAGTTTGGCATTGGATACTTTACACATGTGACAATATTACACGGTATTATATTAGGTAATGGCATGGAATCTCACATCAATAATTTTAACCTTAACTACTCCCTAATGGCGTGAATCCCCCAATCTCTCCCTACTCCCTGTGAGAGTGATTCCTTATTCTTCCCCACTCCCTGTGGTAGCTAGTCTCTCAATCCTCCTGGCTGTAGAAGTTCCTCTTGGATTTCTGACTGAATTTATTGTGATACTGACCAACTTGGGTATTGTTTGCTGAAGAAACATAACACTCAACTCTACACGGCCCTCAGGAGTTTTGAAGCCTCAATCATGCAAAGTCACTCTGTCCTGAATCTTGGCCTCTATATCTGAGGGCAGTCTAACTAACAAACATAGTTCGAGGTTGCATTGTGTAAACCACATGCTGTGTCAGGGACAGCACGCTGTTGGGCAGAAACGAGAAACCTCCAGAATTGCCAGCCTGTTTCCCAGTATAGCTCTATATGTGTTCACACCCATACTACACACACAAACAACACACACGTGCACACACACATAAATGCCCTGGTCTCTTCACACTGACAACAGTGAGATTTGACCCAACCTCAACGTCTGTGTGATGGACAATGAGAATTCTCTGAGAGTGTGGGGTCTTTGTCCAGTCCCATATCTTCCAAAGTGAACTATCCTTACTTAACCAGGGAAACGCTTGTAAGATATAGGCTAAGGTAGTTGGGAGAAACTTTCCCCCAAAAAAGAGGGTTACGACTCGAATTTAGAAGGGGAGGGTAGTTGGAAATGGAGGTTTTTTTTGAGCCAGTAATGCATTGTAATCACGGATTCAACAGGAACTTTTAACAAGTGGGTGGAGCTTAGAGTAGGGCTTTGGCAGAACGACAGATGGGGGCATGTGGACTGTGGGTGAGCTAAGTTGCGGCTTCAGTCATAGTCCCAGTTAACAGCAGGATGAAGATAAGAAATTCTGGCCGGGAATGTTGACACTTACTAAAACATTTAAAAAGGCTTTAAACATTCAAAAGCTTGAAGCTTCATTCCAAGCACAAACCACATCTACATATACATCCATAAAAATATATTATATATATGTGTGTGTGTGTGTGTGTGTGTGTGCATAAGCACACTTCATCTCTTTGAACACATAAATCTCTCTCTCTCACTCGCACACACATTCCTTCTCTTAGGCACACTCACTCTCTCACTTGCATAGACATTGACAAACACTCCATCTGTCACACACAGTCACACATTCTCTCACTCCTACATGCAGTCTCTCTAATAACCCCTCTCGCTCACACACACGCCGTCCTTCTCTTACACAAACCCTCTTTAACTCTTCCTCTCACACGCATACCTTCCCTTTTTAACACACTCACTTAATGCATGCATTCGCAATTTCTGTCCCTTTAACACTCTCTCTCTAAATCTCCTTCTCTGTCTTTCTCTGGCACTCCGTCACATACTCTCTCACACACACTCTGCCCTTTTCACATGCTTACTCTCACTCCTCACACAGTCACACTTCTTATGTTTTACACACTCTCCCTAATTTCCACCCTCAATCTCTCTTACACTCGTCTTCTCTAACTCTCATACACCCATCTCTGTCTCACACACACACACTTGCAATTTTTCACGTGCTCTCATTCTTTCGTATACTCTCACTCCCACACATACACACATTTCTCTTTCTTGCTGGAACTCTCTCAAACTCTTCCTCACTCACAAACAGTCATCGACTTTTATGCACGATGCACTCCAACTCCTTTCCTCTCAGATTTACAGTCACGCACACGTTCCCTTGCTCGAACACATTTTTTTTTATCTTTTCACGTGGTCTCTTTCACACAAACATAGATATAGAGTAGTACAATTGAAGCTAAGACGAGGGGAAATTTCTTCACGAGGCGGATGGTGAACCTGTGGAATTTTCCAACACAAAACGCTGTGAAGACCAAGTCATTAATCTCTATGTTAGAAAATACGTGTTTTCTAAAGGCTAAAGCTGTTGAGGGATATTGGAAATAATGGCAGAATACACTGAGATCGAGGTTGGGTTATAATGGCATTGAATGGCAGGGTCAAATGGGTCAAATGGTCTCAGACTGTTCCTGCTCTCTATATTTGGCACAGACAATGACATACACATATAGAGAGGGACATACAAAAACACACACAAATTAATATCTTCTATGTAGATCCAGAGTGGAAAACACATTTAAACATAGTTAGAGATCACTCCACAATTAACCAGGCACTTGTCTCTCGATGGGCCGAATGGCCTTACTTCCACTCCTATGTCTTATGGTCTTATGGTCTATACATATGCTTGATAAACCTGAAGCTAAGTGATGAGAAAGGGAACCCACTGGTGAGAGCTGACATTTGTCTTCTGAGGACAGATTGAGCAGTTTTGGCCTATACTCACTAGTGTACACAAGAATGAGACCAGAACTAATTAAGGTGGATACCACGCTAAAACAGATTGACAAAGTAAAGGTGGAAAGGATACTTCCTTACAAGGGATAATCTAGCCCGAGAGTTTTCAAATCAGTGGTAGTATATTTAAGACAGAGTTGAGAAGGAATTATTCCTCTCAAAGAGTTGTGAATTTGTGAAGTGTGATGGATGTTGCATTACTTAGTAATTTTGGGGAAAAGATAGACTTTTAATTACGAATGGATTAAGGGGCTTTTTGGGAGAGGGCAGAAAAGTGGAGTGCAGGACATGACGGAATTGAATGGTGAAACATGATGAATGGTCGACTTCTGGCCTAGATCATGTCTTCTTTTGAGACTCTCTGCAGAGACTGAACAACGGTACAACCAGAACAGAAACTTCTGAGATAACATGGTGGACAGCTATCAGTCACCTCGGCATGAATCCACTACACTTTAACCAGCCTTTTCTGAATGCGGATGACAATACAGTGTTTGTAGCCTTTACAAAGGGAAGAAAAATAATGATTACAAACAACAGGTGCCCCGTATAACAAAGGAAGGAAATTGCGGATGAGGATAATTAAATCAGGCAGGATGTGATTAAATGGTGGAGCAGACTCGATGGGCCGAACAGTCTACTTCTCTTCCGACAAGTGCAAGTCCTTCCAAGTCAAAACTGTATGAGTCTAATCCCATAAAATTCTGTTCATCTGCGATTGGGGTTCGAAGCTGTTCAGTTGAATCAAATTCAATCATGAGACAGCGTGAATAATAGGGGAAAAAAATTAACTGAAGCATTGGAGTCAGTGTTGGTGGTGAGCTGGGCTTCAGTCTGTATCAGAAAGCTGCAGAGAAAAGAAGAAGCGATATCTAGATAGTAAAATAACGCACTGACTGAGGCTGTGTCGTTTCTGCTGGCTCTGGGAAATTGTGGAAATCGTTTGCCGAGATTCTGACCAACGTGTGTTGGAGGGCAGATGAGGGTGGTGGGTATTGGGGTTCGTCAGTTCACAATATTTTTTTCTATTAATTTTTGTGGATATTACCAAGGTCGAGTTTCGAAGACGCTGGACTCTCTGGAAAAAATGAGAGCAGTGCACATATTCAGGGGAAAGTTTCTTGTTGGTGGACTCGGAGCCCACTTTCTGAAGTTGGACAGCATCCTCATCCCAGCTGGTGCGACTCATGTAGTTCCTCAACAAAACCGCTGTGTGGTGCTGTGCCTCATAGGTGTATTTTTCTCTGCCGCTATGTGGTGCTATAGCAGAAAGATATCTAACACACACACACACATACACACACACATCCCTGCAGCTAGTGAGGGCAATGTGCAATTTTTTTCCCCCGGATCGCAATACTCCCCTTATATTCCCAACACTTCTGTATACCTTCAGTGATCAGAGCAGTGAATCGTGCAGGACTTACTTGCAATGTCTTATCTGAGGTAAAACGCGTGTTCTAAGAACCTGAAACCTTAACTTTGCTGCTCGGCGTGCTGAGATTTTCCAGTAACATCTGTTTCTGTTCTTTCAGATTTTTTTTTGTTATTTTGGGTATTTGAGTTATTCATTTATATGTCACATGAGATTTGTTTTATTTTGATTTTTTTTATTGTCACATGTACTAAGTTACATGGAAAAGGTTTGTTTTGTATGCAGTTCAGGTAGATCATATCATACCAAGTGTACGAGAGTAATAGAACAAACTGAGGAATGCAATGTTTTGGCTGCAGAAAAAGCGCATAACGAACAATATCATCTTTAGATTTGCAACTTGAGAGGTTAATTCAGATGTCTGATAACAGCCGGGAATAAGCTGTTTTTAAATCTGCGTGTAGATACGTGTCAGCTTTTGTATCTTCTGCCTGATAGAAGAGATTATAACTGAGGTGGGAAGGTTCTTTTATTATGTTGGCTGCTTTCCCGAGGCTGAGACAAGTATAGATGGAGTCAATGCATGAATGAGAATCGACGTTTCGGGCATAAGCCTTCCTGATGAAAGGCTTATGCCTTAAACATTGCTTATCCTGCTACTCGAATGCTGCCTGTTTTTTTTTCCCAGCACCACACTCTAGATTCTGATCTCCGGCATCTGCAGTCCTCACTTTCTCCTCCTCAACGCGTGGAAGGTTGGCTTATGGGATGTACTAGGCTGTGTTTGCAAATCTCTGGAGTTACTTTCGGTCCTGGGCAGAGCAGTTGACATACCAAGACATGTTGCTTGTGGAAAAATTACTTTCTATGTTGAATCTGTAAAAATTGGCCAAAATATTTATGCTCATGCCAAATTTTCTTAGCTTCGTTATGAAGTAGAGGTGTTGTTATGCTTTCTCTATTTTACCGACAACATTGGTGGACAGGACAGATTGTTGATGATCATCATCTTTAGAACACGAAGTTTCCAACTATCTCCATCACAGAACCATTAACATAGAAAGATACATTGTAAAGTATTTTCTCACCACAATACAGGACCATTTTGTTTTGCAAAAAAGAATAAAAAGAAATGAGAGAAAGAGTGTTCATCATCTGTACAAGCGTCCTTCGTATTCAAATTCTTGAAGGACTCTGCAAGGTTTCTCTGTCCTCAAGGTTCCTCAAATCTGGGTACAGCAATGACAACATTACCAAGTGCCTCTATTCTGGGCATTATTGCCCCCGCAACCGATGACATGCTATGTACCACCAGAGGTGATAACCCACCTTTCCCAGTGTTTACGTTTCAAATGGGGATCTGAATCCTTTCCCATATTCTCCACAGATCCGCAGGTTCTCGCCATTATAGCACAGTGAGTGATGAATATAGTCAACCTAATAGCTGGAGGTGCTGTGACTGATATATGTCCTCATCCCTGCTGCTGTAACTAAAATACATTGCATACACACCATCCTCATCCCTACATCTGGGAGGCGTTATGAATGATGCACATCATCATTCCAGGTTCTAGGTGACGCTGCAAGTGACGTTTCTTTTTCCCCAGACTCATCACTTCCCTCATCACCAGATACCCTAATCTAGTCTAGTCTCATTTACCGGCATTTGGCCCATTCAAATCCTTCCTATTAAATTACCCATCCACATTCATTGCAAATGTTATGATTCTATCAGCTTTTACCACTCCCTATGGCAACACCAACCCTTCCCTGAAAATGTTGTGGCCTTTTAAGTCTTTGCCCTTTCATCGTAAACTTGCGCCTTCTAGCTTTGGACTCCCTATTTTGGTGTTAAACAAAATCCTTTACGAGTCACTCTATCCATGTCCTTCATGATTTTATACACCTCTCCAAATTCATCCCTAAGCCTCAACTATTGGGAGAGGACCTTCATTTAACCTGGACTGTTACAAATCCAGAGCTAGGAAGTGACATGCTGCCAGGTACCTCTGTGCGGCACCATGCACTCTGCATGCCACATATTCCCCTAAATCAGCTCTCCCATGGCTGTGTCATCTCAAATTGTAATTATTGCAGCGTTTCTGCCACATCCAGACAGTTTAACAACAAGACCAACGAGCAAGTTTGGTTTATGGATGGTTACTTCAACACCTTTGATGAAGGCATCATTTTCTCCTGCCCTTCCGAGTGACTGAATCCTGGGATGGAAAACCTCCATATTCCCACGCACAAGGATTAGAAGTAATAAATTTCTTCATCAGATTCCTCCTCCTTGGGATGCCAGAAAATTATTTGCATTCTGATACCCCTTATTTCTGGTCTCTCCTACCACCAGCTGGCAATTTGGTATGGTATTTGCCCCTGCCAAATTGATATGCCCGGCTCTAACACTTGCAGTTGCAATCGACTAACATTAGGTGGGGTTACTGAGTCGCCAAAACTTGCAGCTCCGTGAGCCTTTTCAAATAACAGCTCGGGTCTCTGTTCTGCTGCGATAGCATCGGCACCAACCTTCAGTCTGTCTCTCTCTCTCCCTCTCACCTTCACTCGCACTCGCTCTCCCCTCTTATACACGCCCATTCCTCAAAATGTTTATTTCACCGTGCCTCTCTCTGTTCTCTCCCTCACTTTTCTATCTCAACCCACCCCCTTGCTCAATCACGACCTCTGTGTTCCACTCCTTCCTCGCTTACTGCTGCCCTCTCTGATTCATCTCTCTTTTGTTGCCTTTGTTATACTCTGTCAATCCCCTCCCTCCCTTTCTCTCTCTCTCTCACTGTCTCTACATATCTCTGTCTTGTCATCTCACAGAGTCAGAGGGATGTGCGGAATGGAAACAAACCCTTCTGTCCAATTCGTCTATGCAGACCACATATCCTAAAATGATCAACTCCCATTTGCCAGCACTTGGTCATATCCCTCTCAACCTTCCTATTTATATACCCATCCAAATGCCTTTAAATGTTGCAATTGCACCAGTCTCCAACACGTGCAATGGAAGTGCAAGAGACTTGCAAAGAGTCCAGGATTCTCTCTAGCGTCTATAAACACCCCTCGGTCTTCAACATCCAGCGAAAACATACTCAGGCTATTTCACCCGCCTCCTCATCTTCTCCCTTTATCTGTCTCTCACTCTCTCCCAGTCTGTCATTCTAACACTCTCTCACACATTTTCTCTCTCTTTCACTCCATTCCCTGTTTTCCTGTATCTGGGCCTTTATTTCTGTCTCTCAGTCTCCTCCCCGAATTACTCCCTCTCTCACTCTCACTCAGTTTAGCACCCTCCTCATCTCACTATCTCTCCCTCACACTTTCTCTCCCACTATGCCTCCCTGGCTTGATCATACTAAGAAGCTGCTGCCCGATACCACCTTCCTCTCTCTTTCTTTCCCATGTGTCGAAACTGAGGTACATTGCACCTAAATTCTCCATCAGACTCAGTCACTGCCCTCATGACATGACCTCTAAAATTGTAGTTGGCAGATCCATGTGGGCCTGACTGAGTGTAGCACGATCAGAGGTGTCATCTGACTGTTCCCAAGTTTAAACCCAAGCACTGTCAATTGGTTGCAAGATTAAAGCATGAAGCTGAGGGTAGGGGTGTATCTCCAGCAGTGCAATGCATTTCTGAAAATTAATGCCCCTGATTTGACAATGGGGGCTGGAGTTGGCCTCCTGATAATATCACTGGACTAGCAAAGCCGAGGTCAAGGAGTTTTGAACATGCCCACGCTAGTTTAAATCCCACCACAGTTTTAAATGATATATTAATCATTAATTCTAGAATCTAATCTGATTCAGAGTGACAGCTATCGTTGAGTGTCATTTGAAAACAACTCATCATTGGGTTTTCACTAATGGGGGAATAACCTCGCCTTTCTTACTCTGGTCTGGGCCTCCTTGTGACTGCAAACCCGCGCAATAATGTGTAGGAGGGGCGCGGCACAGAGCTGTCCTCTGAAATTTCCGATTGGCGATTAGGGATGGATGGTGACTGCTGTGCTCAGCCGGATAAAGTTCTATGAAATATGAACTGGGATCGGGAATACATCCATCAGTTGGATCTTCCTGCGTTTCTTCCTTCCCTCAGTCCCTTCTGTTTTAGTTGGCCTTGGTATACACCTCCCCCTCCCCCTCCCCCCCCCCGTCTTATCCCCCCTCAGCCACTGAAAAGACATTTTTAAAAAATATAATGAAGGCATCAAGGGAGAAAGAGGGGATCTGACGTTGAGGCCATGGTCAGATTAAATAGAATGGCCAAATAGCCTCCTCCTGCTCCTAGCTTCTGAGTCGCCCTCAACCTCGATCTTTGGCTGTTCCTCTGCCGTAGGGACATCGAAGGGGCCTGACAAATGAGGCTCAATGAAGTGCAGTTGGTTTGAGTTTAACCCCTAGGCAGAACTTCCACTGCTGTGGCAAGTACACTATACTGCATCAACTACTTGTGGACCGACCCTGTGAATAAAATGAAGGAATACTTCAGTTGGCTTCTCCCGGAGGGGTTTTACCTGATGGGGCCTGTACGTTACCATTACACTGATAGCTCTCTCAAGCTCTACTCCCACCACATCCTCCATTGCAATCCTTTTGACTCAAATGTGCACGTACATCTCGCCTTCGCATCACTTTTCCTTCCAAGCACACGCACTCTCTCATTTCCCACCCCCATGACCAAACACAGGACAGTAATGTTATTCAACTGTGGGCACCATGACAACGCAACCTGAAGTGATTCTCTCCCTGCCATGACGTGTTACATCATGGGGACAGAACCAATTACCCTTAGCGCATGCGGATTCAAAAGCAATGAAATTAAAATCATGCAATGTCCTCAAAATTGACCCCAATGAATCCTAACTAGCCGTTTTTCAATGAGAATCTCAGACGTGGTGAATAAGCAATTTTCAATTGTAGTTCGGATCTTAAACAAAAGATCCAGGAAATTATTAACTATGCACAAACTTCGGTAGATCAAAATTGAATACCAAAGGAATTGGACTACGTGATAAAGCTTATGCTTTCATACCCATTTCCAGAAAAGACAGACAGATAAAGGAAAACAGTTCAGGCATAATCAATAAAAATTAATCTAGCCAGAAGACTTCACTGGCTTTCATGACGTTATATTCCACAGGCATAGGATAATGTTTTCTTGACGGATTTTCTGAAGATTCCATCAGGGTCACTTTTCTCGTTCACTCTGATAAATGCAGGACTATTTATGACTTAGTTTCAAATTCTCTGAATTTCCAAAATCTGATAAAAGAGGTAAGACAGGGAACCTGCAAACCCTCACGCTGGAACATCAAAAACAAAATTCCTTTTGTTCATAGAAAACACAGTCTAAAATTGAAACTCTTATCACTCTCTGAAAGCATGAGCATCTCCTCCACGAGATCCCAACATATGCCATCTGCTTGAGCAGAAGGTCTTCTCCAGAGTTGCTGGAACCAATTACCAGGTATGAACATCATTAATGGGAAATCTCTATTTAAGCACAATGCTCTTCCCTGTTGACGAAGCAACTTCAGAATCATTTGATCAGGAACCTGGCTTCACAAATAAACAAAAGCTCGTTTGGTCTTTTTTTTACTTTCAACACAAGCTGGTACTCAGAGTCTAAAAGTTAACTTTAGCTCACAATTCACAGTTCCAAAACGACATTAATAAGAGATTTTAAATAAAAATGATTAAAAATGATTAAGGTTTGGCTGATGGGTGATGGAAGTAAGGGTGAGGATAGGCCGATTGGGGCGCTGTAATGGTGGAAGATGGGTAATCAGAGAACTGTGCATCTGAACTCCCAGGTCCCCTGTTCATTTGGTCCCTTAAGGCCTTACCATTCATTATGATCGAATCCATCTGGATAGGAGGCGTCTGTTCATCCCCTCAAACCTCTTCGACCCTTCAAAGAGTGAGGCTGAGTTGAGAAACACCCTCAAACCACATCTATATTTCCTGAAGTATTTAATCCTCTAACCCAACACAATCATTGCAATAAGTTGGGTTGGGGTAGATTGTGGGGAGATCATGTTGCTCAGATACTAAACAGGATCAGCCACATAATTAGTGCATTTCAAGAGAAGGGCAGAAGCTGTGAACTCTGCGGCGAGTAACTCACCTCACAGCTCGCCAAAGACTTACCAAATTCAACAAGGCACAAGTCAGGAATATGATGGAATATTCCCTAGTTGCCTCGCTGGGTGCAGTCCAACTGCACATCAGTTCAGGGTCATCCAGGATAAAGCAGATGGCTTGATTGTCACTGCATCTGCAAGTATCCATTCCCTCCACCACCGACGCACAGTAGCAGCAGTCAGTACCATCCACAAGACAGACCTCAGCAACTTTTCAAGGCTCCCGAGGCAGCATCTTCTAAACCTACAGCCTCTCCACACCAAGACGACATGTGAGCAACACTACCCAGTACTTGCAAGTTCTCCTCCAAGCCACACATTCTAACTTGGAAGTCTATCCACCATTCCTTCAGTGTATCTGTGTCAAAATCCTGGAATTATATCGCTAACTTGCACTGTGAGCGTCCCTACACCAACCGGGGGCTGTGGTATTTCAAGAAGTTGGCTCACGACCGTGGTCTCAAGGGGGAGATAGCATTAGCTAATAACATGTTACCCTGAGAGCAGCGTCCACATCTCCTGAAAAAATAATGCGAAAGACGTATTGAGCTTAGGAAAACCTGATGTGCACAAATAGGGGACAATTTTAGCGACATCACAAAGTGAGCACACTACTAAAAGTAATTACTTTATTGTAAAAAGCGCTGGGACATGCTGAGATTGCGAAAGGTGCTATATGAACGCAACTATCTCGCTTGTTTTGAGTGAGCAGCCTGCAACTCATCAGGCATTACTTCTTTAAGGACTGCAAGTGGAACTGAAAATCAGAGGGAGATAAAGGAAGTGCAGCTGACAGCTTCCGACCAACACTGATTTTAGAAGTTCTTTTTCTTTCAGTCGCAAGAGTAATTGGAGTCTAATAAGTATAGCCCCTGTCAAGGGCACGGAGGGCGATTGACTAGACTGGGACCAGGGATGATGGGCTTCAGTTTAAATTTCGCCTTTAACCTCTTCGCTCACAAACCCATCACGAAAGTAACATTGCACGTTTCAATCTCCTTCAACAGATTTTAGCAAGAGGTCATTAATTCGAGAAGCGAAAACAAACACGACTTCTCCTGAGCTTTTCAAGGGTTCTTCAAAAACACTTAACATCAAGTCATGACGTCTTCAAGGCTGGAGTAGAGCGCATCAATGGGGAAGGGTGTATGGTCTTGGGGAGGTGAAAGGGGTATTGAGGGACGAAGGGGCGAGAGGAGGTAAAAGATATGGAGAGTCTGCAAGAGGTTGCAGGCATGTGGAGCAGTGTAGGAGCTACAATAGCTCACAGAGATATGGAGCGATGTCGGAACTGGAGAAAGGGTTCAGAGATCAGAAAGACTGTAGTTGCTGGAGGATGGTATGGATAAGCAGAGTGCGCAGATGTTGGAGGAAGTTATATATAAAGAGAGGATGTAGGGGTGGGAAAGGTTTTAGAGACAATGATGAGTTTTGAGTCTGGAAGGGGTACAGAGATAGACTCATAGAGTTATGCCAACCGGATACGGACCGTTTCATCCAAATCATGCAGATCTGCTGATTTAATCTAGTCCTATTTACCAGAATTTGGTCCATATCTCTCTAAACCATTCTTATTCATGTACCCATTGAAATTCCTTGTAAGTATTGTAATTGTACCCACCTCTGCAACTTGTTCTGACAGTTTATTGCATACTCTGTGTGAAAATGTTGCTCCTCAGTTCACTTTCAAATCTTCTCCTTCCACCACAAAGCTATGCCCCCGAAGATTGGACTACCCTCTCCCGGGGAAAACGTCTTAGCTATTCACTTGACCCATACTTTTCGTGATTTTCTAAAACTCAACAAGCTGCCAGAGGAAGTGGTGCAGGCTAGAACAATTGCAAAATTTAAAAGGCATCTGGATGGGTATATGAATAGGAAGGGTTCGGATGGAAATGGGCCAGGTGCTGGCAGGTGGGACTAGATGGGGTTGTGATATCTGGTCGGCATGGATGAGTTTGACCAAAGGGTCTGTTTCCGTACTGTACATCTCTATGACTGTATGACCTCTCTGCCTCCCATGCTGTAGTTTCAATTGCCCCAGTCTATTCAGCCTCTCCATCCAGCTCAAAGCCTCCACCCCGGCAACATACTTGGGATTTTTTTCTGAACTCTTTCAAATTTAGCAACATCATTCATGTGGCAGACTTCAACACAATATTCGAAAAGTGGCCCAATCAATGTCCTGTACAGCTGCAACGTGAGCTCCCAATTCCTGTACTCAATCCACTAATCATGAAAGCAGACATGCCAAAGGCCTTCTTCACCACCATGTCTACATGTGACGGAACTTTCAAGGATCTGTGCACCCGTACCCTCAGGTCGCTTTATTTAACAGGACTCCCTAGGGTTTCCCACAAACTGTAAATCCTGTCCTGATTTGCCTGACCAAAATGCAATGCCTTATTCGATGTAGTGGCTGGAGGAGTTTATACATTTAGGGAAGGTGCTGTGACGAGAGGTGTCGAGAGAGAGAGTTAGTCTGTATGAGCTAAAGCAGGTTACTGAGGTAGGGAGGCTTAGAGGGCTTGAAAGACGTTTCAGTGTTAGGGAGGGGGTGACAGGACTGCAGGAGGGCTTAGAGATAGAGTGATAATAAGGCCCTGGAGAAGACTACAGTAATAGATAGATGCTTTGCTGCTGGAAGGGTTTACAGAGAGAGGAAAATTTGTTGGGGCTGGAGGAGCTAGATATGGATAGGCGCAAAGGCTCGATGAAAAGTGGTGTGGGGGTTGGAGGAGGTAAGAGAGATTGGGAGGATGTAGCGACAATGAGGAAGAGACGTGCAGAAGATGGAGGATATGAAATAGTTATGTAGGGGGTATAGGAGCTGGAGGAGGTTACACGGATGGGGAGGCATTCAGAATTGGAGTTAGTTCCAGAGGTAGGGAGCGGCATAGAGTTTGGAAGGTGTGATGGAGATAGGGAGGGATACAGGGTCTGGATTTGGTTCAAGAAATAAGGAGAGGTGTTAGGTCAGTGGGGGCTGGACGAGGTAGGGTGTGGTGTAGTGTCTAAAGGATTTTATAGAGATGGGCAGGAGTGTTGTGCAGAGATACAGAAGTTATACGGGCTAGTAGAGATAACAAGGGACGATTATGAAAACCTGAGGCGCTCAACGTGATTGGGAGGTGTGTAAGTGCTGGAGTGATTGACAGAAATATGAAGGAATCTCGGGGATGGAGGAGATGTCAGATATAGAGAAGGGTATACGAAGTCAAGGAGTGTATGGAGGTATGGTAGGATATCAAAGCTGAAGGAGGTGACAGAGATGAGAAGGTATGTAGGAACAAGAGGGCTGCCAGTAGATAGAGATGGGTGCAGCAACTGGGGGAGGTGACAGAGATTGAGAATGGTGATGCAGTTGGAATTATTAACAGAGCTAGGGAGGTATTTGGGGGCGATTGGATATATCTAGGGAACCGTATTGGGGGCGGAGGTAGGGATGGGGGCAGGCACTGGAGATTTTGTTTAAAATAACGAAGAACCCAAGGTCTGAATGAAGTCGCAGAGATATTGAGGCACGTAGGGGCTAGAGAAGGTAACAGAGCTAAGTGTGGTATAGGGACTTGGGGGTCTAATAGGGATACGGAGGAATGTAGGGACTCCTGGACCTTGTAGAGATATGGAGAGATGTATGAGCTTGAGAAGGTCACACGGAGAAGAACGTTTACAGATACTTCAGGAGGTGACAGCGATAGGGAGGGATTTAGTGACTGGAGGAGTTAACAGAAATATACAAGGGACTAGGGTCTGCATCAGGTGGCAGAGATAAGGGAGGGTGTAGTGACATTGGCTGGTTACTGAAATAAGGACAGTATTGAGTCTGTATGAGATAACAGAGACAGGAAGTGGTATAGTGTCCAGAGGATGTTAGAGAGACGGAGGAGTGTTGTGCATGGAGTGGATTGTACAGATATGGAGGGTTGTAGAGGCTAGTGCAAAAAGAAGGGAGGCGTTTAGGGACGTGAGGTGGTCACTGCGAAAGGCAAGGGTCTGAGCAGTGATAAAATTAGTGAGGAATCGAGGGTCTGGAAGAAGTGGAAGAGACTGGGAAAGGAATGGAAAACTGATGGAGAGTATGGAGATAGGAGACACTGAAGGGCTGGATGAGGTAAAAGAGATAGAAAGCGGTTTCAGGTGCTGAAGAATATTACTGAGATAGGAATGGTTGGAGGACCACATCGTGATTGAGTGAGATGTATAGGCTGGAAATATTACAGACATAGGGAGTGGTGTAGGGTCTGGAATAATTTATAGAGATGGGGAGGGGTTCGAGGGCGAGAGGTGCTTCTGGAGTTAGGGGGACACAAAGGGCTTGATGAAGGTTTTAGAGATATTCAGGCATGTACGGACTGGAGGGGGTAACAAAGGTGGGGATTAGCACAGGAACTTGAGGAGGTGATAGGGATAAATAAGAATTTAGTGGCTGGAGGTGTTTGTAGAGATAGCAAGGAGTGCCAGGGCTTGGGGTGGCTACAGAAAGCCGAATGGATAGAAGTGCTTGTGAGGTGACAGAGAGAGGAAAATGTGTATTGGCTGATAAGGCAACCGATATAGGGAGGCCTGCAGGAGAATGTTACAGAGATAAGGAGGTGTGCAGAAGATGGAAGGTGTTAAAGGGATAGGGAGAGGTATACGTGCTGATTGAGTGAAAGCTGGTGTGAGATCAGGTGCATGAGTGATTGGGAGCAGAAGTGAACTGGAGACTGTGAGACCCCAGAGGATGAAAAGCAGGGGTCCACTTTGATTATTTCGAGTGACCTGGTCTATCATAGTCTGGTTTGTGCAAATGTGTGACATTTTTGAGAAGGTGAGGATTTGATAGTGTCTCTACATTTGCTCTCCAACTCGTGGGTGAAGCGACGGCTGCCTTTCTGATGTTTTAGGACCGACGGGTGCTGCTGCTGCTGCTAATCGCTCAGTGATCAGAGTGGTTTCAGTTCCTCCACCTACATGACCCACCCCTTCCCCTCCATCTGGAGCAACTGACCACACCACCTGCAGCCCCTCCACAAACAGGCCAAAAACAACATAGCTTTGCCTCTCAGCAGCTAAATTGAGGCACTTGAAATGCCATCCAGGTCACCCCAGATCGAGGCTGTGCACTGCATTGAACTCAGATGCAGAGGCAGCCTTGAAATCGGCTGTTCAACTCTGTGAAGCATCATTGAGATGGCTTTAACCAGACTGCTAAAGGGTTGATGCTGTATAGCATCTTTCAAAGCAACAAGTCTTAAAATAAAACCGAGGACACAATTTAAGAAACAGGATGCCATTCGGCCCTTCGACCGTTCCCTGCTATTCATTGCAATGAAGGATGATTATTTCACAACTGCACTTTCCTATCCCATATCCCTCAGAGCACTCAGAGTACTAATTTCTGCCCATTAGAGTATCCCATAGGCATGGAGAATGCATTAGATTCACCAGGCTCTGAGCGAAAGAATGTCTCTTCATCTCAGTCCAAATTGGTGGGCTAACACGAGTGGTTAGCACTGCTGCCTCACAGCGCCAGAGACCCGGGTTCAATTCCCAACTCAGGCAACTGACTGTGTGGAGTTTGCACGTTCTCCCTGTGTCTGTGTGGGTTTCCTCCGGGTGCTCCGGTTTCCTCCCACAGTCCAAAGATGTGCGGGTTAGGGTGAATTGGCCATGCTAAATTGCCCGTAGTGTTAGGTAAGGGGTAAATGTAGGGGTATGGGTGGGTTGCGCTTCGGCGGGTCGGTGTGGACTTGTTGGACCGAAGGGCCTGTTTCCACACTGTAAGTAATCTAATCTAATCTATCTGTTTGTTATCTCAGCCCTTCAGAAATATCCTATGTTTCTATTCTGCCAACCTAAGTATATAATTCCACATTTTCCCACATCAAAGTACATTTACCACTTCCTTCCCTAATTCCTTACGCAGACTGTATCGCGTTTCAGACTTTGTATTCACCTCAACATTACTCTCCCGTAGAGTTTCGTATTTTCAGGTCCTCATCCTGTGAGTTCTCATCACGGATGGTTGCAACATCCCAGATTAGAAATCATTGTAATACAAATGGCAGCAGTGCATCTCCTCTACCACGGATGCTGCCTCAAAGCTGTTCTGTGAACACGTTTTTTTGAGAGGGATATAATTAATATTTTGAAAATAATTGGAAAACTTAATGGCTCAGTCATAAAGGTCTCCAACACAGAAAAATGTCGTTCAGCTCAACATGTCTGCCCTGATCAAAAATGATCCCCTAACTATTCCAATCCCATTTTCTAGCACTTGTGTAATTAAATACCTCTTCAATGTTATGGGGGGCGGGGGGGGGGTTCAACCTCTACCACCCTTACAGGCAGTGTGTTCCTCACACCCAACACCCTGTGGAAGAAACAGCTTTCCTCAATGTTCTTGAAACGTCCTGCTCCTTTCCTTAAATCTATGAAGCCGGTCGCATGGATGGATTGGGCCAAATGGCTTACTTCTGTGCGATAGCTTGTGTGACTCTGTGACTTTGTGACACCGTGGAAGCTCAGGGAAAGAAAGGAGAAATATAAATTTTCTTTTAGAAGTCCGTGTTTTCAGGAGGAGAGGATATAGCTGTTCAGGCTAAAGGGATCAAAGGTATTGAGGGAGAAAATGAAACAGGGGACTGATTTGAATGTTCGAACATGATCTTACTGAATGGCGGAGTGCACGGTGGCACAGTGGTTAGCACTGCTGCCTCACAGCGCCTGAGACCCGGGTTCAATTCCCGACTCAGGCGACTGTGCGGAGTTTGCACATTCTCCCCGTATCTGCGTGGGTTTCCGCCAGGTGCTCCGGTTTCCTCCCACAGTCCATGCTAAATTGCCCGTAGTGTTAGGTAAGGGGTAAATGTAGGGGTCTGGGTGGGTTGTGCTTCGGCGGGTCGGTGTGGACTTGTTGGGCCGAAGGGCCTGTTTCCACACTGTAAGTAATCTAATTTCTGAACTGTGGACTTCAACAGTTTCCTCATTTCCCCTTCCCCCACCTCACCCTAGTTCCAAACTTCCAGCTCAGCACTGTCCTCCGGACTTGTCCTACCTGCCTGTCTCCTTTTCCACTTATCCACTCCACCCTCTCCTCCCTGACCTATCACCTTCATACCTTCCCACTCACCCATTGTACTCTATGTTACTTTCTCCCCACCCCCACCCCCCTCTAGCTTATCTCTCCACGCTTCCAGCTCACTGCCTTTATTCCTGATGAAGGGCTTTTGCCCGAAACGTCGATTTCGCTGCTCGTTGGATGCTGCCTGAACTGCTGTGCTCTTCCAGCACCACTGATCCAGAATCTGGTTTCTAGCATCTGCAGTCATCCTATGAGAACTAAATCCAATCGCATGTTAAAATACCATAAACCCTAAAGTTCAGATGATGGACAATGATGTGAGAAGCCAGAAATAGATCGGTGAAAACCCGAAGTGTCGATTTGTTTGGTCTCTGCCCCTTCATTTGCATTGCACTGAATAAATAGAGGTGGGAGAGCCGACTCCAATTTACTGACACTGGGTGCTAAGGGTCTCCAGGGAGTTCAGAACAAACACTTCGATTGAAGGAAACAACCAAGACAGCTGACTGTTTCCGCGCAATCTCCAGCAGAAATGTTTCCGATGCTGCGACTGCTGTGTGTCCTGCTGCTCCATGTAACAGGTCAGAAATTGCTCTGGATTGATGGCTGACCGTTAAATACCACTTGGCTTTGTTTCACATCCGCTGGCAACGTCTCTCAATGTGCGTATTCTGTTCCTTTAGCTGCAGGTTCTTTGGCCGTTCCTGTCCTCAATCAGAGTCCAGTGGCTGACCCACTCTCTGCCGGTCAGACTGTCCAAGTGAAGTGCGTGATGCAGAACGGTAATCTAGGCAGCTACGATGTGGTCTGGTACCGACAGAGTCCCGGAGAAGCACCGGTCTGGGTGATCAGGCATGAGAACGATAATGACATTTTCAGGGGCACTGGTTTCACTGACCATTTCCAACCTTCTCGAGACTCCCTCAGTAACACTTACATCCTAACCATCAGAAACCTGCTCTCCGGTGACTCTGCCGTCTATTACTGTGCTGTGTGGGATAGCGCAGCTGTTTATCACAGTGAGACAGGCCAATACAATAATCCAGTTTGCAGAACCACTCAAATTTACAACAGCGTCTGAAACATCACTACCTGAAGACAAGTCACTACCTCCAGCAATATCTTTCTGTTGTAGTTGCGGGTAGAGCCCAGCTGGAATTTGAGGGGTTTCTGTCAGATCTCCAGAGATGTTAGTCTCTGGATCAAACCCTGCACTGTCAGGGTCCCAAAGAAGACAGGGATGACTGAAGCGCTCTCTCATCTGTGAATCAGTCTGACCCACATGCTCCTCATGTCGCCGAGAAAGGCACCATGTGGAAAAGCAAACATTACTTAATACTTTTTTTTTCTGTTCACCCCACACCAGCTCTTATTTTGGATTCTTGGCGAGCCACCGCATTGGAATGACCCTCTGTGATTCATTTTCGGTGGTGGGACCACTCTGAATGTTCGCAGTAAGTGATTCTGTTTTCTCTCTCTTTATCATTCAGATTAATTTCATTTTTCTTCCTTCGGTGTCGATTCAGTTCTCCAAATTTCGCCAAATCATGATTTAACAGATTTCGCAACCAATCGAACTTGCACAACAAGCCGGCACTGTCTAACAATTCTCTCACTCGCTCAGTCACGAAGGTTAAAGTATCGTTTATATCAATAATTCTCTCACATAATCGGACAGGTCAGGGCATTTTACATGTATTAGAATTTTGATCGCATTCACACACACGGGGCAGATAGAGTTTAATGCTCTTTCATACATGCATTTGGTGCTCTTTCCAAAATTCTGTCTGTGTCCCAGACACACACAGATCGGAATGTTATTTACGTCAATGATTCTCTCTTCCTCTCCCCCTCTGTATGACACACTCATCAATGTTATATTAATTCATATAATAGAACCAGAATACCCAGCATCCGGGTGCTATGTATTTATTACTAATTATTATTGCTCTTTAAAACTCTCTGTCATTCACACACACAGGTCAGGAATTATATCAGTAACACTTAACGGTCAGTGTTACATTAATAATTCCCTCTCATGCAGGCAGACACAGGTCAGTGCGTTATTTTCTGAATCTATCTCTTTGTCTCTCTGTCTCTCTGTCTCTCTCTCTCTCTCTCTGTCATGCACACACAGGTGAACATGCACATATGCGTGCACATGTGCAAATGTCCACACACAACTCAGTGTGTTATTTCTATTAATCATTCTTATTCTCACATATACATGCGGGTTAGAGATTATATTAGAAATTCGGTCTCATACACTCACAGGTCAGTGATATATCAATATTTCTAACGCCCTACATATATAGGCCAGAGATTCTACCAAAATTCTCTGTCGCATTTACAAGCTATAGTTCCTTTAATAATTTTCTCTCTCCATCTCTCTCACTCCCTCTTGCTCTTCTCCCATCTTCCCCTCTGCACCCCTCCCCATCCCAACGCGTAGAATGCTCAGTGTGATATTAATATTAGAAATTCTCTCTCACGCAAATTTGCATACATCAGAGATTATATCAGTAATTCTCTCTCGGACACACAGGTCATGATTGTGTTCCCAAACTCTTTCTCAAACAAAGACATAGCAATCATACTTCTCTTTCTCTCTCGCTTTCTCTCTCTCTATCTCTGACACACATACAGCACCAAGGCTGGTTTGTTGTATCTGTGTATAATTCTCTGTTTCTCACAAACACGCAGTTCAGAGATTGTAACAATATTTCTACCAAGAGTTATCTCTCCCACAGGGCATTGTTACAATGTAATACTTGTTCACGAATGCGCACAGGTCAGATATTTTTTCTCAATAACACTATTACAAGCATAGGTCAGTGTTATGCTTGTAATTCTCTCTGTCTCTCTAACACACACATACACACACACACACACACACACCAGTCAGAGTGTTATATATCTTCGTAATTCTTTCTTTCACTCTTCCCTTGTCCCTCTCTCATACTCAGATGTGTATACACAGTCGAGAGTATGCATTATTAATTCTCTCTCTCACGTACGTCAGAAAGTTCATCGTTATATTCCTCTGGCACACAGGTCAGAGTATTGTATATATTATTATTTATCACTCACATGCAGGTCACACAGTAATATTGGTAACTCTTAGCCTTTTCCTCTCTCATACGCAGGTCAGTGTTACATTAATGGTTCACTCTCACACAAACATTTCGTAGTCAATGTTATTAATATCAACAATTGTCTCTCCCTGTCTGTCTCCAACACACACGAACATACACGTAAAGCTCACTGCTTTATATATGTTACTAATTTGCTCTCATAGATAAGCACAAACAAGTCAGACATTCTAACAACATTTCTTTCTCACAAGCAGGTCAGTGATATGTTAATAATTCTCCCTTTCTCAAAACAAAATCCGGGGCAGAAGTTAAGTATTTTAACAATTCTCCCTCTCGCTCACACACAACTCACACATTGCTCCAAGATTTAATCAAGAATTCTCTTACACACAAATAGATCAGCGTGCAATTTACGTTAATAATTTTCTCGCTCTCTCTCTCTCCCCCCCCCCCCCCCCCCCATCTCTCTCTCTCTTTCTCTCACGTACCCACAAGGAGACAGATCAGGGATTGCATCAATAATTCTATCTCAACTACACAAGTCAGTGTTACAGTAATAATTCTCTCCCATAGATATACACAGGCCAGTGAGTTACTTGCATTTACATTTCTCTCTCTCTCTCTTTCTCTCTCTCTTCCCCCGCGTTCTATCTCGCCCCCCCCCCCCCCCCCACACACAGACGCCAGTTTAACAGTTCTATCTCATAGCGAGCTAATTATATTAATAATTCTTTTCTTTACAACAGCAGAAGTCATTGACTTATTTCTGTTAATAATTGGCCGTCTCCCTCTCTCTCACGCACACACAAAAAGACATTAGAATTTGCAACAAGAATAATTATTTGTCGGCACATACAGATCAGATAGAGTATATCAATAACTGACTTAGGTAAACTGGTCCGAGTTATATTAATCTTTCTCTGTCTCACTCAGTCACAACGAGTGCTACTTACATAAGTAATTCTCTGTCTCTCATATATTCGCAAATAACACACAGATCAGAGTTCACATCAATAATCATCTGCCTCACACACAAGACAAATACATAAATTGCGAGGAAGTGTGAGCAGATCTAACAGCATCTGTGGAGAGAAATCAGAGATAATGTTTTGGTTCCAGTGACCCTTCTGCAGAATCCATTATAATATGTCTGTCATACCCTGGTCAGAATGTCATATATATTAATAATCATTTCTCACGCGCAGATTTGATGGCTATATTAATAACTCTTGTCCTATCTCTGTCTCCCTAACGCACACAAATATACAGAGGTCAGATTGACATTTTAATCATTCTCTCTCACACTTACAGGACAGCCTGCAACATGCCAATAATTCTCTCTGTCCTCTCTCATTCATAAAAACAAGCACAGAAGTCAGAGAGCCTTATACACAGGAATAAATCTGTCTCCCGCTCTGCATTTCCCGAACGCACACAGGCCAGACTGCCCGATATTAATTATACTGTTTCTGAGGCACGCTCACACATGACGTCAGAGTATTATATACTAATAACAAAGTTTCTGTGTCTTCACACGGAGTTCATATTTCCTAACTTTCCTTTCACGCATCGGTCAGTTTTGTTTTATTCCATACATTTAAACATCTTTTACTCCCCACACACAGGTAGTGATGATCGGAAACCATCTGTCCTTTTGCTCCCTCCTCCGCCAGATCAAATAGACATGGGGTCAGCGACACTGTCCTGTCTGGTGAGTCAGTTTAAGCCGGGCTTTGTGCAGGTCCAATGGAGCGTGGATGGGAAGGAAACAGACAGTGGAGTGACAACAAGCGCTGTATCCCTGAACAGTGACCAAAGCTACAGCCTGAGCAGTTACCTGACAGTCTCAGCCACTGATTGGAAGAAAGGCTCCAGGTATTCCTGCAGTGTGAGGCACGGTTCACTGAACTCACCTCTCCTCAACACCATCAGCTCCAGCGACTGTTAGTCTGAGGAAAACAATGACTCGGGTCAGTCGCTGTGAGACATTCTGCATTTTGTTGTTTGTTTTAGTTTTGCAATGTAATTTCTGCAGCAGTGTCATTATTTAGTGAATAATCTGAGTATTGAAGGGTATCAGGAGCGGGTGAAATGCTTATTCCATTTGGTGTGTGGAGATTTCCTGTTGCAATTGTAACTCTAATTCTGGGTAGAATGGGAGTACTCTCCCATTTTTAGACATTTACCATGTTGCATTTGTGAACATTGTAACCACAGGTCTGAATAAATATGAAATGGTATCAGGAAATGAGTGTGCCTCATTATTGAACATTGAAAGAGGCACTGAGAGGGTTGGCAGTGGATAGTTTACACGTGTGGCAATGTTACACTGGACTATATCAATGTGATCGTACATCCATAATTTTCATCTCAATCACTCCTCATGTTGCAGTTGTATAAGACTCTGGTGAGGCCTCATCTGGAGTATTGTGTGCAGTTTTGGTCGCCATACTATAGGAAGGATGTGGAAGCTTTAGAACGAGTGCAGAGGAGGTTTACCAGGATGTTGCCTGGAATGGTAGGAAAATCTTATGAGGAAAGGCTGAGGCACTTGGGGCTGTTCTCATTGGAGAAGAGAAGGTTTAGGGGAGATCTGATAGAAGTGTATAAGATGATTAGGGGTTTAGATAGGGTAGATACTAAGAACCTTTTACCGCTAATGGAGTCAGGTGTTACTAGGGGACATAGCTTTAAATTAAGGGGTGGTAGGTATAGGACAGATGTTAGGGGTAGATTCTTCACACAGCGGGTTGTGAGTTCATGGAATGCCCTGCCCGTATCAGTGGTGAACTCTCCTTCTTTATGTTCATTTAAGCGGGCATTGGATAGGCATTTGGAAGTTATTGGGCTAGTATAGGTTAGGTAGGACTCGTTCGGCGCATCATCGAGGGCCGAAGGGCCTGTACTGCGCTGTATCCTTCTATGTTCTATGTTCTATGAACACACGCACACTTTCCTTCTCTGACACACACTCTCTTTAACTCTCTCTGTCACATGCACACTTTCCCTTTTCAACACAATCACTTATGAATTCACAATTTCTACCACGTTAACAATCTCTCTCCCTCTCCCTCGCTGTCTTGCACATTCTCTCTGAGACTCTTACATCCTCTCACACACATGCTGCCTGTTTCACATGCCCACTTTCACTCCCTCACACACTCATACTTTCTATCTTTTGCATACACTTCCTCACTTCTTCCCACCATCTCTCTCACCCTTCTCCTTTCTAAGTCTCTCATGCACACCAGTTCTGTCTCACACCCACACTTGCAATTTTACACACGCTCTCATTCTTTTATATAGTCTCACTCCCAAACATACACATATTTTCTCTGTCTTACATGCACTCTCACATACACCCATTTGCTATGTTACACAATCATTCTCTTCAACATTTCTTCTCTCACATGTACAGTCACACACACTTTCCCTTGCTGAAAAACATTTTCCCTTTTCACACGCTCTCTTTCAAACACATAGATACTGAATAGCACATTTGAGGCTGAGATGAAGAGAAATTTCTTCACTCAGAGGATGGTGAACCTTTGGAATTTTCCAGCAGAGAATTGTGTGGTGGTCAAGTCATTGCTATCGATATTAGAAGAAAATCGTTTCCTCAAGACTAAAGCTGTTAAAGGGTTTGAGAGATAACGACAGAATACATCGAGTCATGATTGAGTCATAATGGCATTGAAAAGCAGGGCAGACTGGATGGGCCAAGTGGTCTCAGACTGTTCATATACTCTGTGTTTTTGGCACAGCCAATGGGCATACACATGGAGAGAAGGACACACCCACAAAAAAACCCAAATTAATATCTTCTATGTCGATCTAGAGTGGGAAATAAATTTCAACATACTGAGAGATCACTCCACAATTATCCAGGTATTTGTCTCACTTATACATGTGCTTAATAATCCTGAAACTAAGTGATGAGCATGGGGAACTGGTGAGAGCTGACATTTGCCTTCTCAGGAGAGATTCAGCAGTTTTAGCCTGCGTTCACTGGTGTTCAGAAGAATGAGACCAGAACTAATTGAGCTGGATATCATGCTGACGCTGATTGACAAAGTAAACGTAGAGTGGACCTTTCCCTCACGAGGGGTATTCTAGCCGAGAGTTTTCGAATCAGTGGTAGATGATTTGAAACAGAGATGAGGAGGAATGATTTTCCAGCACCACTCTAATCTCACCTTCAGAGAATGGCAAGCCTGGGCTCCAAATTCATCAATAAGAGGCGTTTCCCCGAGTATATGCAGTGCTCTGATTTTTCCAGAGAGTCCAGTGTCTTTTAAACTTGAGTTAGGTAATATCCACAAAAAAAATGGAGCAAGCATTCTGAAACGACTCACACTCCTACCATCTGCCCTCCAACACACGCATTGAGTCTGCACCACCATTTAGATTAGACTTACAGTGTGGAAACAGGCCCTTCGGCCCAACAAGTCCACACCGACCCGCCGAAGCGAAACCCACCCATACCCCTACATTACCCCTTACTAACACTACGGGCAATTTAGCATGGCCAATTCACCTGACCCGCACATCTTTGGACTGTGGGAGGAAACCGGAGCACCCGGAGGAAACCCACGCAGACACGGGGAGAACGTGCAAACTCCACACAGTCAGTCGCCTGAGTCGGGAATTGAACCCGGGTCTTCAGGCGCTGTGAGGCAGCAGTGCTAACCACTGTGCCACCGTGCCGCCCACAAATCAATTTAATTATCCTCACCAATAATTTCCTTGCTTTGTTATACGGGGCATTTTTGATTTGTAATCATCAATTTTCCTCCCTTCTTAAAGGATGCAGACACTGTTCTGTCAAACGCATTTAGAAAATGCGAGGTAAACTCTTGTGGGCTCAGGCCGTGGTGACACATATATGTCCACCATGTTATCTCGAGAGGTTCTGCTGTCATTGCAGTTGCAGTTGTTCAGTCTCTGCAGAGAGTCTCATCAGAGGACAAGATCGAGGACAGAAGTTGCTGCATTTGTTGTACCTGGTGTGGTCTCCTGTACATCAGGGAGACAGGACACTTTCTGGTGGATCATTTCAGAGAACATCTCTGGGTCATCTGCACCCACCAACCCCACTGCCCCGTGGCTGAACACTTCAACTCCCCCTCACACTCAAGGACGTGGAGGTCCTGGGCCTCCTTCACCACTAAACTATTACCACCCGATACCTGGAGGAGGAATGCTTCATATTTCGCCTTGGGACCCTGCAACCACACGGGATAAATGTGGATTGCAACAGCCTCCTCATTTCCCCTCTCCCCACATTATCCCAGTCCCAAACCTCCAACGTGGCACCGCCCTCTGGAACCATCCATCACTGCCTCCTCTGACCTATCACCTTCTCTCTCACTGTCATCCACCTACTGCTTCCCAGCAACCTCTCTTAACTCCAACCTCTCCAATTTATCTCTCAGCCCCAGTCCACAAGCCTCATTCCTGATGAAGGGGTTATGCCCGAAACGTCAATGCTCCTCGGATGCTGGCTGACCTGCTGTGCTTTTCCAGCACCACACTCTCGAAAAGGACAGAAGTATACCATTCATCCTGTTCCACCATAAAATACTATCATGTCGTTAACTCCACTTTCCTGCCCACTCCCCATTAGCCACTTAACCCATTCTTTATTAAGTTTCTATCTTTTCCTCAAAGTTGCTTAGTAATACAGCATCCATCCAGACAATTTAATGACAATACTATCGAGCAAGTCTGGGACTTTCTCTGTAAGACCAACATTAGAGAGAACATCAACTGCAGTTGGACGGATTACAGCAACACCTTTGATTAAAGCATCATCTTCTCCTGCCCTTCGTGTTTCCACGCACATGGACCTTAAGTGATATCCATCTACATTATATTCCTCCCCCTTGCTTTGCAAAGAAATTATTTCCATTCTGCCACCCTTTATTGCTGGTCATTCGTACCACTAGTTGGCACTTTGGTATGGTATTTGCCCAGAGCCAGCTGATTTGCCTCGCTCTAAAACTTGCAGCTGCCATTAAATGGAGTTGCTGGGTCCTCAAAGCTTGTGAATCCTTGAACCTTTACAAATAACAGCTCGGGTCTCTGCTCTGCTGCGATAGCATCGGCAACAACCTTCAGTGCCTCTCTCTCTCTCTTGCTGTCACGCACGCTCGTTCCCCCCTCACCCATGCTGTCTCCTCAAACTCTGTATTTCAGCATGCCTCCTTCTGTACTCGCTCTCACTCACTCTTCCGACGCACCCTCCCCTTATTCAATCACAGTCCCTCAGCTCCACTGCTCCCTCCATTACTGCTGCCCTCACTGATTCCACTCTCTTTCATTGTCTTTGTTGTACTCTGTCAATTCTCTCACCCTTGCTCTCTCTCTCTCTCTCTCTCTCCCCCCTCACCTTGCACCCCCCAACCCCCACGACCCCCGTCTCTATATATCACTGCCTTGCCATGTCATTGAGTCAAGAAGATGTATGGAATGAAAGCAACCCCTTTAGCCAACTCGTCTATGCAGAGCAGATATCTTAAACGAATCTAGTCCCATTTGCTTGCACCTGACCCATATCCCCCTCAACCTTCCTATTCCTATACCTATTCAAACGCCGTTTAAGTGTTGCAATTGCGCCAACCTCCAACACTTCATCTTGAATCAAAAGTGCAAAGAGACTTGTAAAGAGTCCAGGATTCTCTCAAGAGTCTCGAAGGCACCCCTCAGCCTCCAACACTCCAGAGAAAACAGCCTCCGTCTATTTAGTCTTTCCCACAATCTCAAACCCTCCAACCCAGGGAACATCCATTAGAAAACTTTTCAGAACTATTTCAAGTTTCACTATCTCTGTCTTATTGTCTCACTCAACGCCCTTCCATTTTCCCCCCCACTCACTCTTGTCTCATTTTCCCTCCCTCCCCTATCTGTCTCTGTCACCCTCTCTCTTTCTAACCACACTCTATCTCATCTTGTCTCATTTTATGCCTCTCGCCCTCAACTTTGCCACTCCCTCCATATCTTTCCCTTCTCCACTTTTTCAAAGCCCTCACTCTCTCACCTCCTTCCTGGCCCCTCGCTCTCCACTGCACTCCTCTCGCCCTTACTGCTGCCCACCATGACTCCCGTCTCTTGCTCTCTCCCTCACTCTTTGTTACACTCTGTCAAACCCGTCCCTCCGTTACTCTCGTTGTCCTTCTCTGTCGATATATCTCTCACTTGCAATCTCTCTCTTACTGTATCTCTCAATCCAATTCCTCTTTCACTCTTCGACCGAATCTCCTTTCCAATTCAACCCCTCTCCTTTTCTGTACATGTCACGCCCTTTGTTTATAACAACACTCACTCTCATCCTGTTTCTCTTTAATCCTATTTCCGCTACCTCCTCGCTCCCTCTATCATCTCTCCCTTACCCATCATTTTACAGCCCTGTCCCCTCTCTCCCTTTCTCTCTTTCTCTCTCAATCTCTCCCACCCCTCCCTTCTCCCATTCTCTCTCACTCTCTCACTTCACTCCCTGATTTGCAGTCCCTGTGTCTTCCTTTCTACCTCTCGCTCCCCTCCCTGAATCTCTCTCTCCCCCCCCTCTCTCTCTCGCACACAGTTTAATAACGTCCCAATCACATTTTTTCTCCCGCCTCGTCTCCCTGGCTTGATCTTACTAAGAAGCTGTTGCCCAATGTCACCTTCCTCCCCTCTTTCTTCCCCATATGTCGAAACTGAAGCACATTGCACCCAGTCTCACCATCAAATTCAGCCACTGCCTTCATGTTTTGAGCTCTGAAATTTGAGCTAGCAGATCCATATGATCCTGAGTGAGTGCAGCGCGACCAGATGTGTCATCCAAGTGCGCCCAGCAGTGAAGTTTAAACAAAGTCACTGCCATATGGGTGCAAGATGAAACCGTGGAGCTGAGGGTAGTGTTGTATCTTCAGCACGGGCAAGGTATTCCCGAAAACCAATGCCCCTGATTTGACATTTTGCCTGGAGTTGCTCTCCTGCTAATATCACTGGACGAGCAAAGCCGAGTTCAAGGAGTTTTGAACATGCCCAGATTGGTTTTAATCCCACCACAGAATTACTCAATATATTCGTCAGTAAATCTAGAACCTAATCTGCTTCAGAGTGATGGTGACAGCTATGGTCGAGTGTCATTTGTGAGAAAAACCTCACCATTGGGTTTTAACTAATTAGGGAGACATTTCCACATTTCTTACTCCAGTCTGCTGGGCTCAGCTCAACAAAGTCCTGTAAAAGAATGAAGTGGGAGTGGGAATACATTCCGTCAGTTGGATCTCCTTGAGCCCCTGATTAACTGAGCCCCTTCTGTTTAAGTTGGCCTCGGTGTATACCCTCCCTCCCTGTCCTTTCCTCACTCGGCCCGTGAAAAGGCAGATTTTTATTCGATAATGAAGTCATCAAGGGAGAAAATGGTTATTAGACCTTGAGGCCATGATCAGATTGAATAGCAGAGCAGGGTCAAAGGGATGAATGGTCTCCTTCTGCTCCTAGCTTCTGAGTCGCCCTTACCCTCGCTCTGTGGCTGTTCGTCTGCCCCCGGAATGTAGCAACTCCTTGAAGCTCCTGAAACAGCATCTTCAAATCTTACAGCCTCGACCTGCTAAGATGACAAGGGTAGCTTATACATGTGTGCACCACCACTTGCAAGTTCTCCTGGAGCCACACATTCTAACTTGGACATCTCTCCTCCAATCCTTCAGTGTGGCAATGTCAAGATCCTAGAATCATATCGCTAACTGCACTGTGGGTTTCTCTGTACCACCCAGGAACTGTGCAGCTCACCACTGCGGTCGTAAGTTGGAGCTAGGAGTAGATAATAAAAGGTTGGCCAAAGATCAGTGCTCTCATCCCCTGAAAGAATAAAAATAATAAAAAGTGTTGACGTTGTGGAAGCTTGATGCGCACAAATAGCTGCCATGTCAGCGTCATCACAAAATGACCACCGTACAAAAATGAATTGTAAAACACGCAGGAACACGCTGAGGATGTGAAAGGTGCTATATGAATGCAACTTTCTCGCTTATTCTGAGTGAGCAGCCTGCAACTAATCAGGCATGACATGTTGAAGGACTGCGAGTGGAACTCAAAGTCAGAGGAAGATTAAGAAAAAAGTGCTGCTGGCATTTCCTGGCCAACACTGATTTTGGAAGTTCTATTTCTTTAAGTTACAGAAATAATTGGGTTCTGTTAAATACAGCCCCTGGCTAGGTCGCCGAGGGCGAATGGAACCATGGACGAAGGGTTTCAGTTTAAATTTCGCCCTCCCCCTCCTCGCTCATGATCCTCACACGGAAGTAACGTTTCAATATCCATCAACAAACCCTGATACTTTGCAAGAGGCTATTAGTTCTATAAGTGAAAATAAACGTGGTTTCTCCGTAGCTTTTCAAGGATTTCTTAAAAACGCTTTACATCAAGTCAAGATTTCTTCAAGACTGGAGGAGAGGACATAAATGGAGAGGGGCGAATGGACTTGAAGAGGTGAAAGAAGTAGTGAGGGACGAAGGGGCTAGAGGAGGTAAAAGATTGGGAGAGTCTATAAGAGGTTGCATACATAGGGAGCAGAGTCGCAGCTACAAAAGATAACACAGACAGGGAGGTAAGTCGAATGTGGCCAGGGCTTCAGAGATAGGGAACACAGTAGGTGCAGGAGGGTGTGCCAGATATGGAGAGGCGTACAGAGGCTGGAGGAGGTTACATACAAACGGAGGATATTGGAGCTGGTGGAGGTAACAGAGACAGTGATGGGTTTCGAGTCTGGAAAAGGGTACAGAGATAGACTCATGGATTCAACGGGATATAGATCCTTTCATCCAAATCATACAGATCTGTTGAGTTTATGTCGTCCCATTTGCCAGAATTTGGCCCATATCTTTCTAAACCCTTCTTATTCAAGTACCCATTTAAATGCCTTCTAAGCATTGTAAATGTATGCACTTCTGCTGTTTGTTCTGACAGCTTATTGCATACACACACTATCCTGTGTCTGAAAACGCTACCCCTCAGGTCCCTTTTAAATCTCCCCCTCCCACCATAAAACTATGCCCTCGAGGTTTTAACTACCCTTTCCTGGGAAAAAGACAATGGCTACTCACTCTATCCATACTTCTCATGATTTTATGAAGCTCTATAATGTTTATAAGTCCCTCAGCCTCTTATGCTCTAGTTTCAATTGCCCCAACCTATTCAGCCTCTTCATTCAGCTCAAAGCTGCCAAACCTGACAAATCATTGCGAACTTTTTTCTGAACCCTTTCAAATTTAACATCATCATTCATGTAGCAGTGGTCTAAAAGTGGTCAACCAATATTTTGTACGGCCCCAACATGAGCTCCCAACTTCTATACTCAACGTACTGATTAATGACGGCAGGCATGCCAGAAGCATTCTTCACCACCCTGTCACATGTGACTGGACATTGAGAGACCTGTGCACCTCTACGCCAGGTCTCTTTATTTGGCAACAATCCCCACAGCTTCCCAGAAACCCGAAGTTCCATCTTGATTTGCATAGCCAAAATAAAAAAAATCTTATTGGGATTTCTGGGGCAAGGGACGTTCATACAATTTGGGAAGGATTTGTAACTGGCGGATGTGAGAGAAAGAGGCCGGCTGTTGGAGATAGAGGAGATTACGGTGATAGGGAATCCCATACAGTTTCAAAGACGTTTCAGTGTTAGGGACGGGGTGTCAGGGTTGCAGGAGGCCTTAGAGATAAAGTGATAATAAGACCCTGGAGGAGATTGCAGTGATATGTCGATGGTTCAGCGCTGGAGGGGTTTTTCAGAAAGAGGGAGATTTGTTGGAGCTGGCAGAGGTTAGAGAGATAAGGATAGGTGCAAGGGCTGGAGAAGGTTACAGAGAGGAGAAGGGGTGAGAGCACTGGAGGAGGTAAGAGAGCTTGGGAGGACGTAGTGACAATGAAGCCAAGACGTGCAGGGGATGGAGGAGGTGAAACATTTAGGTAGGGGTTGCAGGAGGTGGAGGAGGCTACAAAGATGGGGAGAGGCGAGGAGTTTGGAAGGTGTGGCAGAGATAGGGAGGGATATCGGGTCTGGAATCGCTCCCAGAAATAAGGGGAAGTGTGGGGTTGGTAGGATTTAAACGAGGTACAGTGTAATGTAGTATCTAAAGGATTTTATAGAGATAGGAAGGAATTTTGTGGAGGGGATTGCAGAGATATAGAGGGTTGTAGGGCTGGTGGAGATAGCAAGGGAATATTATAAGTACCTGAGGTGCTCAAGGTCATGGTGATGTGTGTCGGCAGTGGAGGGATTGACACATCAAGGAGGAATCTAAGGGATGGATGAAATATCAGAGATAGAGGAGTGTGTCAGAACGGGATGGGGAGGGGGTGTAGGAATTGGAGGTCTGCCAGAAGATAGAGACGGGGCAGCAGCGAGTGGAGCTGACAGAGATTGGTAATAGTGCTAGTGTTGGAAGTAGTTGCAGGGATAGGTAGGGGTGTAGGGGCGGTTGGAGATATCTGGGGAACCGTATTGGGACCTAAGGTGTTTACAACGGTAGGGATGGGTTTAGGTACTTGTTTGAAATAGCGATGAACCAAAGTTTGGATGAAGTCATGGAGATAATTAGGCATGTAGGGTCGGGAGCAGATAACAGAGTTAAGGAATGGTGTAGGGACTTGGTGAGCTGACAGGGATAGGGAGGAACACAGGGCCTGTCATAAGTAACACAGGTGGGGAGAGATGTATGAGCTTAAGAAGGTCACAGAGGTAAGAACGTGTCTCGGTGCATTAGGAGGTGACAGTGATAGAGAGGGGTGTAGGGCCTGGAGGAGTTTACAGAAATAGAGAGGGGATTAGGGGGTAGAGCACGTGGCAGAGATAAGGAAGAGTGTAGTGACAATAGTTGGTTACAGAAATAAGAACAATGTTCTGGATGAGATAACAGAGATAGGAAGAGTTTTTGTGTGCAGAGGATCTTATAGAGATAGGGAAGAATGTTGTGAGTGGAGGGGATAGCACAGATATGGAGGGTAGAAGGGGTTGGTGGAAGTAAGAGTGAAAGACCATAGGGATCTGACATGGTTACAACAAAAGTCAAGGGTGTGGGCAGAGGTAGAAATAATGAGGAATTGGCGGTTGGGGAAAAGTGGTGAAGACAGGGAAATTGAAGGAGAGTATGGAGATCGTGCAGCATTTCAGTGCTGAGGGAGGTAAAAGAGATTGGAAGCGGTTCAGGCGCTGAAGAAGATTACTGAGATAGGAGAAATTGGAGGAGGACATGGTGATAGAGTGATGTATAGATTGGAGAATGTTACAGAGACATGGACTGGTGTAGGGTCTGGAGTAATTTGCAGAGAAGTGGAGGGGTTCAGGGGCTGGAGGTGTTTTCAGAGTTCCAGAGGCAAAGGGCCTGAAGAAGGCTTTAGAGATGTTGAGGTGAGTAGGTTTTGAGGAGGTAACAGAGGTAGGGGTTAACACAGGAACTTGAGGAGGTAATAGGGATAAAGAAGGATTTGGTGGCTGAAGGGGCTCAAAGAGATAGAGAGGCGGGTCAGAGTTTGAGGTGGTTACAGAAAGACTAATGGGTATAGGTCTTTGCTGAGGTGGCAGAGAGGAAAACGTGTGTTGATTGATAAGGCAGCAGATATGGGGAGGCGTGTAGGAGCTGGAGAATGTTACAGAAATAAGAAGGTGTGCAGGAGATGGAAGGTGTTAAAGAGGTAGGGAGAGGTATTGGTGCTGGATAAGTGAAAGCTGGTGTGAGATCTGGGGATTGAGTGATGGGAACAGGAGTAAACTGGAGAATGGGAGAGCCCAGAGGATGAAAAGCTCATCTCCACTTTGATTACTTCGAGTGACTGGTCTATCGTGGCCCCATTTGCTTAAGTGTGTGACATGTCTAAGAAGGTAAGGGTTTGATGGAGCCTCTGCATTTTCCCTCCAGCTCGTGGGCGAAGCCACAGCCGCCTGTGTGATGTTTTGGGGCCGACGATTGATGGTGCCACGAGTGTTACTGCTCCTAATTGCTCAGCGATCAGAGAGATTTCAATTCCTCCAACGACATAACCTTTCCTTTCCCCTCCATCTGGAGTGAGGGACCACACCATCTGCTGCCCCTCCACAAACAGGTCAAAAACAGCATCGTTTTGGCTCTCGGGAGCTAGCTTGAGGCACTTGAAACGCCATCCAGGTGCCCCGAGGTCGAGTCATGTACTGCATTGAACGCAGATGCAGAGGCAGCCTTGAAACCCCTCTGTTCAACTCTGTGAAGCATCATTCAGATGGCTTTAATCTGATTGCTAAAAGGGTGATGTTGTACAGCAGCTTTGAAAGCAAAAATCCTTAAAATCAACCTGAGGACTCCATTTAAGAAACAGGAGGCCATTCAGCACTTTGACCTTTCTCTTCTCTTCATTTCAATGAAGGATGATCATTTCACAATTGCATTTTCCTATCCCATATCCATCAATTCACTTAGTGCACAAATGTCTGCCCATTAGAATCTCTGACAGGCATCGAGAATGCCACAGATTCACTGGGCTCTGAGCGAAAGAATTTCCCTTCATCTCAGTCCAAATTGACTCCTCGCTATCCCAGCCTTTTCTGAAATATCCTGTATTCCATTCCAGCAACCTCAGCATATAATTCCACATTTTCCCACATCAAAGTGTATTTACCACTTCCTTCCCCAATTGCTGACTCAGCCTACATCCCGTTTCAGACTTTCTATTCCTCCTCAAAGTCAACTCTACCAAAGAGGTTCATTTCCTCTTTCTGCGAGTTCTCCTCACTGATGGGTGCACCATTCCACATTAAAAATTATTGTGAGACAAATGCTAGCAGTGCATCTCCTCTGCCAAAGGTGCTGACTCAAAGCTGCTTTGCAAATATGTTTTTGGAAGTGATATGATTAATATTTCGAAAATAATTGAAGAGATCAGTCAAAATTGTGTCTCAGAGTCCTAAAGGTCTCCAACATAGGAAAAGGTCATTCAGCCCAACATGTCTGCACTGATGTAAAATGATCCCCTAACTATTCCAATTCCATTTTCTAGTACTTGCGTAACTAAATACATCTTCAATGTTATGGGGGATTCTCCGTCTACCACCCTTACAGGCAGTGCGTTCCACATGCCGACCACACTGTGGCTGAAAACAGTTTTCCTCAAATGTTTTCGAAGCGTCCTGCTCCTTACTTTAAATCTATGAAACAGGTCAGCATGAATGCATTGAGCTGAACGGCTTATTTCTGTGTGATAGCTTGTATGACTCTGCGTCTTTGTGATACCATGGAAGTTCAGAGAAGGAAAAGGGAAGTGTAAACATTTTTGAGAAGTCCATTGGTTCAGGAGGAAATGGATATAGCGTTTGGGCTAAAGGGATCAAAAGGTATTGGGGGACAAAGTGAAACAGGGGACTGATTTTTATGTTTAACCATGATCCTACTGAATGGCAGAGCAGGTCTGATGGGCCGAATAGCCTATGTTTGCACTTACTTACTGTACTCTTATGAGAACCAAATCCAATCGCATGTTAAGCTCCATAAACATGGAAGCTCAGATTATGGACGTTGATTGAAAAGCCAGAAAGAAATCGGTGAAAACCTCAAGTGTCCAGTTGCCTGGTCGCTGGGCCTTCATTTACATTCCACTGAATCAATAGAGGCGGGAAATCCCTCTCCGATTTACTGACACTAGGTGCAGAGGGGCTGTTGGGAGTTCACAACAAATGCTTCGATTACAGGCAACACTCAGTCAGCTGATTGTTTCCTTGTATTCGCCAGCAGAAATGCTTACGATGCTGTATCTGCTGTCGGCTCGGCTGCTCCATGTAACTGGTCAGATATTGCTCTGGATTAAGGTCTGACCATTAAATACCACACCGTACCGTTTCACACCTGCTGGCAAAATCTCTCAATGTGTGTGTTTTATTACTGCAATGGTAGGCACTTTGGCTGTTCCTGTCCTCAATCAAAGGCCCGCATCTGACCCCGTCTCTGCCGGTCAGACCACCCGATTGTAGTGTGCGATGCAGAGCAGCTGCCATGTGCTCTGCTACTGATAGAGTTCCGGAGAAGCCCCGGTCAGGGTGATCAGGTATGAGCACGATAATGACATTTTCGGAGGCTTCACTGACCACTTCCAACCTTCTCGAGACTCCTCCATCCTAACCATCGGAAACCTGCTCTCCGGTGACACTTTCATCAATTACTGTTCTGTGTGGGATAGCTCAGTTGGTTATCACAGTGAGACAGACCAATACAATAACTCAGGGTTCAGAACCGTTCAAATTGACAGCAGCGTCTGAAACGTCACTACATGAGGACATATCACTATCTTCAGCAACCCTCACTGTGCAATTTCCTGCAAAGCCCAGCTGAAATGTGAGGGCTTTCAGTCAGATCTCCAGAGATGTTATTGTCTGGATTAAACCCTGCGCTGTCAGGGTCCTCTGAGGTGAGAGGGATTACTGAATCGCTATCTGGTCTGTGCATACGTCTTACCCACATACCTCTCAATTCCCCGAGAAAGGTGCAATGTGGAAAAGGACAAATTATTAATACTTTTCCTCTTCGCCGCCTGCAGCTGTTGGTTGGATCCTTGGTGAGATACAGCATTGGAACGCTTCTCTGTGATTCATCCTGGGAGGTGGGACCACTCTGTCTGTTCACAGTAAATGATTCTGCTTTCTCTCTCTTTATCATTCAGATTAAATCAATTTTTATCCATTCAGTGTCGATTCAGTTCTCCAAATTTCACCAATTCACGATTTGACACATTTCACAACAAATCGAACTTGCACACACAAGTCAGTATTTAAAAAAATTCTCTCACTCTCTCATTCAGTCACACAGGTAAAAGTACGGTATATATCAATAACTCTCTCACACACACAGTTCAGCGTTCTCCCCATAATTCTGTGCGTCTCAGACACACGTAGATCGGAGTATTATTTACATCAATGATCCTCTCTCTTCCTCTCCTTCTGTGTGTGACACACTGGTCAGTTTTACATTAATAATTTGCTCTCTCACAGGAATACCCAGCATCAGATTATATTTATCACTAATTGTTGTTATTTTTATTTTAAAATTCTCTGTCGTGCACACACATAAGTCAGAGATCATATCAGTAATTCTCACACACGAAATATATCCCTGGTGGTGGGGCCTTTTTGGAGGTGGCGGAAGTGTCGGCGGATGATTTGGTTTATGCGAAGGTTTGTAGGGTGGAAGGTGAGCACCAGGGGCGTTCTGTCCTTGTTACGGATAGAGGGGTGGGGTCTGAGGGCGGAGGTACGGAATGTGGACGAGATGCGTTGGAGGGCATCTTTAACCACGTGGGAAGGGAAATTGCGGTCTCTAAAGAAGGAGGCCATCTGGTGCGTTCTATGGTGGAACTGGTCCACCCTGGGAGCAGATACGGCGGAGGTGGAGGAATTGGGAATACGGGATGGCATTTTTGCAAGAGATAGGGTGGGAAGAGGTGTAATCCAGGTAGCTGTGGGAGTCGGTGGGATTTTAAAAAATGTCAGTGTCAAGTCGGTCGTCATTAATGGAGATGGAGAAGTCCAGGAAGGAGAGGGAGGTGTCAAAGATGGTCCAGGTAAATTTAAGGTCAGGGTGGAATGTATTGGTGAAGTTGATGAATTGCTCAACCTCGTCTCCAGGAATTCTCTCTCCCTATCTGTCGTTCAAATGTAAAACACACACAGGTCTGAGCTTATAACAAAAAATACCCTCTTACACTAGCGGGTCAGGATATTATCTATATTTTAGTAATCCTGTCTCTCTCAGACACACATAGGTCAAAGCGTTATTCACATTACCCTTAATATAGTCTCTGAAGTTTGCATTTGCGTGAGAGATAATTACTAATGGATCACTAACCTGGATGTAGGAGAGAATTATTGATAAGCTCTGATGTGTTTATATTTGCATGACAGAATTATTAATAAAAATGTCACACTGAACATTCTATGCATTTGGGAGGGGAGGGGAGCAGACAGAGAGATGGGAGAGAGGTAAGAGGGAGAGAGAGAAGGGGAGAGCGAATTATTAACATCCATGAAACACTTGTGCGACTGTATGCGTGTGAGAGACAGAACATTCGTGCAACGTTGACCTTTGTATGACAGACGGAGAGGAACAGAGAGAAAGATTGAAGCAATTAAAAGTCTGACCTGTGTGTGTTTCTGAGTGAGACAACTATTAACGTAACTCTGAGTGGTGTGTGTAAGAGAGAATTATTGATACAATCTCTGAACGGCCTTTGTGAGAAAGAGAATTATCAATGTAACACTTACCTGGATACAATCTCAGACTTATCTATTTACATTACCACTCTCTGTCTGCTCCCCTCCCCACCCCAATGCATAGAGTGTTCACTGTGATATTTATATTAATAATTCTGTCATGCAAATATACACACTTCAGAGCTTATCAATAATTCTCTCCCACATCCTGGTCAGTGATCCATTAGTAATTATCTCTCACGCAAATGCAAACTTCAGAGACTATATTAATAATTCTCAATCACACATACACAGGTCAAGATTATATCAATAATTCTCTCTTAGACACGCAGATCAGTATTGTATACCAAATCTCTCTCTCGTTCTCAAACAAAGACATAACGATCATACTTTCTCCCCCTCTCTCTCTTTGACGTGCATACACACACAAAGGTCAGTGCGTTATATATGTGAATAATTCCCAATCTCTAACAAACACGCAGTTCAGAGATTGTAAAACATTTCTCTCACACACAATGCAGGTCACAGTTACATTAATAATTCCCTTTCACACGCAAACACATAGATATTTTAGTTCCCTTTACATTAATAACTCTCCTACTCTCTCTGAAACACTCACACATACACAAGCATGAAGACAGGTCAGATACTCTACCAAAAATTCTCTCACACACAATCATAATACTCTCACTCACAAATGGACACAGGTCAAATAGTTCATATCAATAATTCTCTCTCTGTCTCTCTCTCTCTCTCTCTCTCACACACACACACACATAGACAATGTTATACTTGTAATTGGCTGTCTCATATACGCGCACACACCAGTCAGAATGCTACATATCTTCGTAATTCATTCTCTTTCCCTCTTTCTCTCTCTCTCTCTCTCTCATACTGACACATATGCACACAGAACAGAGTGTACATCACTAAGTCTCTCTCTCACGCACGTCAGATAGATCATCTTAATATTTCTGTCACATACTGGTCAGAGTATACATAACACTTTATTCTCACAGCAGATCATATAGCTATATTATTAACTCTTGCCCTCTTTCTCATACACAGGTTAGTGTTACAGTAATCATTAGAACATAGAACACAGAAAATAGAAACATACAGCACAGAACAGGCCTTTGACCCACGATGTTGTGCCGAGATTTAATTCTAAAGTAAATAAAAGTAACTTAACCTACGCACCCTACAACTCAATGCTATCCATGTGCATGTCCAGCAGTCGCTTAAATGTTCTCTCTCACATAAATATTTAGCAGTCAGTGTTATTTATATCAACAATTCTCTCTCTCTCTATCTCCCCCCAACACACATGAACACGTATAATCATCAGTGCTTTATATGTGTTAATAATTCGCTCACACGCAAGCACAAAGACGTCAGACATTGTAACATTTCTCTCTCACAAGCAGATCAGTGATATACTAATAATTCTTCATTTCACAAAACACCCAGGGCAGTGTGTTAAGCAGATTAACAATTCTCCCTCGCACTCATACACATCTCAGACGTAGCTCCGAGATTTAATCAAAAATTCTCTCGCACTCAAATAGACCAGCCTGCAATTTGTATTCTCTCTCTCTCTCTCTCCCTGTCTCCCTAGCTCTCTCACTCTCTCTCTATCACGCACACACAAGGACACAGATCAGCAATAACGTCAATAATTCTCTTTAAACTACACAGGTCAATCTTACCTTAATACTTTTCTTACACATACGCACACTCTTTCTCTCTTTTTTCACAGAGCCTCTTTAATTCTTTGTCTCATACTCACAATTTCCCTTTTTCACACACTCTCACTCATGCACACATTCACAATCCCTTTAACACTCTCTTTAACTCGCCCTCAGCTTCTGGCGCATTCTCTCTGTAACTATCTCACATACTCTCTCACTCAGCCACTGCGCTTTTCACAACTTCACTCTCACTCTCTCACATTTTCTGTCGTTTACATTTTACCATTCGCTTCCTCCCTCCCTCTCCCTCTCCCTCTCTTACACAGATCTTCTCTAACACTCTTTCACACACACCTTGTCTCTCTCATACACAGGCATTTTCACTTTTTCACACACTCATTCTTTACATTCTGTCACTCTCTCTCTCACACCCACAAACACACATACACATGCACATTTTCTCTCTCTTACATGCACTCTCTGCATCTCCTTCCGTATCACGTACACATTTCTCTTTTAGACATGAATTCACTCCCACACTTTTTCTCCCACATACATGCCGTTGCTCTTACACAATTTCTCTTTTCACACATTCTCTGTCATACGCACATAGATACTGAGTAGCACATTTAGGACTGAGATTAAGAGAATTTCTTACTTTTGGCGGATGGAAGGCTGTGCACGCCAGGTCAAAGATGTATTTTTTTTAGAAAGGAATCGTTTTTGTTTAAAAAATAAACATAATAAGGGATTTGGAGAGAAGAGCAGCAAAATGTCATTGAGGTCGAACTTGACCAAGAATGGAATTTAATGGCAAAGCAGAATGGATGGGCCAAATCTTCTCAAACTGCTCTTCTGCTTTTTTTTTGACACAGGCATTGGACTCACACATGGAGAGAGGGAAACACAAACACACAAATCTTCTACGACGATCTAGAGTGGGAAACCAAATCTCAGCATAGTTAGCACTCACTCTGCGATTATCCGGATATTCTTCTCTCTTATTTCATGTGCTTCATAATCCTGAAGCTAAGTAATTAGCAAGGGAAACCCACTGGGGAGACCTCAGAATTATCTTATGAAGAGAAATTGGGTAGACTCGACCTGTACTCCCTAATATTTTACAAGTGAGAGGAGAACAAATTGAGGTGGATAATATGCTAAATGGGATTCACAAAGTAGACATAGAGAGTATGTTTCCTCATGTGAATTATCTAACCCGAGAGGTCCTGGTTTTTGGATACGTGGTAGTAATTTAAAGTTTAAATGAGGAGGAATGATTTCTCTTAGAGAGAGTTGTGAATTTATGGAATTTATGGAATGCTGGATCACTGAGTGGAGGAAGAGATGTTATTTAAAAATGGGTGCAGGGGCTCATGGGGCATGAGCAGGCAAGTTAAGGCTGTGACGAGATCAATCACGATCGTATTATATCATGTAACAGGCTAAATGGCCTCCTTCTGTCCTAGATCTTATCTTCTGATGAGACTCTCTCTGCAGAGACGAGACAACAGAGCAAACCCTGACTGTCTGTAACCAGAACAGAAACTGCTGAGATAACATGGCGGAGAACCAAATGTCACCAAGGTATGAGCCCACAATACTTTAACTGGACCTTTCTGAATGTGGATGACAGTACAGCATCTGCGTCCTTTGGACTGGAAGAAAAGTGATGACAACAACTACAACTGTCTCTATAACAAGACATGGAAAGTTCGGTTGAGAATGATCAAATCAGTCAGGATCTCATTAAATTGTGGAGCAAATTGAAAGGGATGAGTGGCCCACTCCTCTTCCTACGTCTGAAAATCCTTCCAAGTCTGAATTGCTTGAGTCCAAACCGAGAAAGTCCTGGTAAACAATGAATGGACATCACAATTGGTCAGTTCAGTCAGAATCAATCCTGACACTGCATGAATGATAGATTGAAGAAGAGATAGAAATAATGAACTGAAGCATTGGACTCAGTGTTCAGATGAACTGGATTTCACTCTGTGTCAGGACACTGCAGAGAAGAGAGGAAGCGATATCTACACAACAAAACAGCGCATTGACTGTGCCGCTAGCTGTCTCATTTTGGCTTGGTGTTGGGGAAATGGTGGATCTCGCTGGTTGAGATGGTGACCAGCATGATCAGTGTCTGGGAAGGCCAGTCAGGGCATCTGAGCGGTTTTGCATCGTTTGGTTCCCACTGAAACTGTTCGTACAAGATGATTTGTTACTCTGGTGGGGTGTGGTGGAGGAAAGATAGTGCAGGAGTCGGTTCATAGAAGCATAGTATCCCAATAGTGTTGAAACAGACCATTCCACGCAAGAAGTTCACATTGACCGTTCAAAGAGTAACTCAATCAGACTCATTATCTTTCCCTAATAGCTTACATTTACCATTGACTAATGCACCTAACCTACATATCGCTGAATATTATGGGCAATTTAGCATAGCCAGTTCACCTGACCTCCACGTCTTTGTAGTGTGGCAGAAAGCCAGAACACTTGAAGGAAACCCGAGCAGACACGGGGTAAATGCGCAAAAGTCCAGACAGGCAGCCTCCTGAGGTGGGAACCTAACACTGATCCCTGGCACTGGGAGGCAACAGTGCTAACCACTGAGTCACTGTGTTGCCCAGAATGGTTCAGAACGCTTGTTCTACCTATTCTTTTGAATATCGCCTGGCCTGAGTTTGAAAGGCAGTACACTGTCTGGAAGCCATCAGCGCAGAACAAAAATTTAGGAGAAAGTTTCCTGCTAATGGATTAGAAGTCTAGGCTTCACATTTTCTGGAGGTGGACAGCATTCTTATTCATGCCACAGGGTGGCGCTGTGACTAATGTGTGCCCACAGCAAAACTGCTGTGTGGTGCTTGACTGATTGTTTCTTTTTTCCTTCTTTATTCTTGAACAGAATGAGAGCGTCACTTGCTAGGCAGTGACACACACACACACACACACACACACGCACGCACATACACACACACACACACACACACACACTCATCCCTGCTGCTAGGTGGTGCTCCATCTGCAGGTGATGCTCGAACATCAACACATACTCATTCCAGCTGTTAGCTCCTGTTCTAGCTACTGGATATACAGAGGAACATAGATTAGCTGAACGTGACGGACAGACAGTATTTCATTTGAATACATAATTATTCAGATAATCAATTTGACCCAAAACAAATGAAGCCATACTAATCTGATGCTTTAGTCTACCGCAGAGTTTAATAAAATGCAGAACGTTGATGAGTCTGCCATTCAAACGAACAAATCTTTGCATTCTGCAAATTGCAGGTTAAACTGAGAAGGACTGAATCCTTACCGTCACGTAAGTATATGAAATCTCAGCATTAAGCAATGTCCTCAAAAACTCCTTAATTCTGGTATGAAAATGTGGGTGTACTTTAAGAGAGTTAAAAGCAGTAGAACAACTGGACACAGCACCAAGTGTTCTTATTAAGACAACAATGTCACACTTGCTTGAACAACTCGATTAGCTCGTTGGCTGGAGACATAATCAAATTCGAATTCTGCCAATCAGTTTAAATTATATCTAAACAAAATCAAACTGTCATCCTTTTTGAACTGAGTACATTGACAATCTAAAAAGCCAATGATACAATCCGATTTGTTGGGGGTTTAAGACCCAGGAAAGTTGAACAGTTGACAAGAGAACTGACAAACACAGCATGTAAACAGATTGCCTGAAAATAGCTCTCTTAAATGTACCTTTTCACAGTAACTTGTGACGCAGAAATTCCTCAGAAGGAAAGAAGACACAGAAAGATCCAAATAGATGAAGGAAAGCTGCCTGGTTTTGAGAAAAGGTGGTTTTGTAAATCTTAATTGGGAGATTTATCAGACGAATATTATAAAAGGGAAAGTAACAGATAGGTTAGAGTAAGGAATGGTAAGTAGTTGTTACTTAATTATTCTCTGTTATACTTTAAGAAATAAAGTTGTCAATTTTTACTTTGAATAGTTCTTGACCACTTGAATGTTTGCAGACTACTGCACGGGACAAATTGTTTCTGTGTTGCTGGTTTTAAATTAAGCAGGAGGGTTTACCCAATGTCATAACAATTCTCAAGAGCATTTATTAGTTTCTGCTGAACTCAGTGTCACAACAGAAAGGTAGAAGCACTGCCTCACACATGTATTTACTTTCTCTGCCATTCTTTCCACGAAGAGCTGTGTAACTAACCCTCATATTAAAAAAAACACTACAAATTTGGGCAGCACGGTGGCACAGTGGTTAGCACTGCTGCCTCACAGCGCCTGAGACCCGGGTTCAACCCGTGGAGTTTGCACGTTCTCCCCGTGTCTGCGTGGGTTTCCTCTGGGTGCTCCGGTTTCCTCCCACAGTCCAAAGATGTGCGGGTCAGGTGAATTGTCCATGCTAAATTGCCCGTAGTGTTAGGTAAGGGGTAAACGTAGGGGTATGGGTGGGTTGCGCTTTGGCAGGTCAGTGTGAACTTGTTGGGCCGAAGGGCCTGTTTCCACACTGTAAGTAATCTAAATCTAATCTAATCAAAATGTATGGTACTTACATACACAAAAGTTGCATCACCATCGCTAGGTGGCGCTCTACCTGAAATATATGTATGGTAAACACGTGCGTGCACAAGCGCGTGCACGCACACATTCTCCACCCTGCCGCTGAGTAGTGTTGTAATTGAAACACACATATAGTGCATGCTCACGCACACACAATCACATCCCTGCTGCTGGTTGCACTCTAACATGAAATACATTTATGATACACATGCAAATGCACACATAAACATTCCTGCCACTGTGTCGTGTGGTAACTGAAGTATATGCATGGTATACCTATACAAACATACACACTCACATACACACACACACACACACATACACGTGTGCATGCACTGTTATGGATTAAGCCATACCACTCAAAACATTCTTAAGAAGGCAGCGCAGGCCATACATTTGCAATTAGTTTCAGTGAGTGTTAAGTACAAATTACCCAGAATAAGATAACTGAATTGACGACTAGGTTTTAAAACAGAGAAAACATTTATTCAAAAAAAATTACACTATGAAACACAAAGACCAGAATAAAGAACCCACACAGAACTCAGTCTATCCAATTAGACTTAATAATGCTGTTCCATATAGACACAACAATGCCAATCAGCAAACTCCCTTTGAAAAACAAGTATAAACGGAACACATGCTTACAGATTAAAGTGGAAGAGCAGAAAAAGAGGGAGCGAGTTTCCACAGAGGACCCTGTTGAACTCCTCGCTAGTTCAGACTGAACTAAACTGCTCAGCTCAACTGGAGAGCTGACCACACCCCTTCCTTTATACAGGTGACTTCTGAAAAGTGACCACTTTGGTCTGAAGTCTCATCTGTTTGCTAATAAACAAAACATCTCTCAAAATCATTTTCATCTCTATGCCAAACTCGACTGATTGGAGCCCATTACCATCTGAAAAACATCAAGGATAGAGCTTTGAGCACAAAAAATGAGTAGCTTTGTGACACACACACGTGCACACACACACGCGCGCGCACACACACGTATACACACAGATCCCTGACGCTAGGTGGCGTTATGTTATACTTTTCCCCAAAATTCTTGCATTCTCAGTAGTTCTGTATACCAAAAATGATCGAAAAAATTAATCGTGCAGTACTTGCGTGAAATGAATTAAATGAGATAAAATACATGGTCTGAGGAAGGCTCCAACATGGACCCAAAACATTAAGTTTGATTTCTCTTCTCAGATGCTGCTAGATCTGCTCATATTTTCCAACAAATTATGTTGCTGTTTCTGTTTTACATCAGTCACAGTTGTTCCGGTTTTTATTTGTTATTTGGGGTATTTGAGTTCATAATTTGTTGTCACATTAGACCTTTTAAAAGTTGCTTTGTTATTGGCACATGTATCGAAGTACACTGAAACTTTTTGCATTGCGTGCAAAACTGATAGAATGTATCATTTAAAGTGTACTAGGGTAATAAAGCGAGTAATATAATGTTGTGGATGAAGAGAAGTTGCACAAGGAGCAAAATCATTATTATATTTATTATTGGAGCGGTTCATTCAGAAGTCTGATAACAACACGGAAGAAGTCATTCTTAAATCTGTTCCTGCGAATGTGCAAACCTTTGTATCTGCTGCCCGATAGAATAGATTAAAATCGGGATGGGAGGGTTGTTTGATTATGTTGGCTTTCCTTCCGAGGCTGCGAGAAGTATAGATGGAGTCAATACATGGAAGGTGGTCTTATGCGCTGGACTGGACTTTGATCACAACTGTCCATATTTTCTTACAGTACTGGGCGGAGCGGTTGACACACAGTGGTTGGATGGGGTTAGTGGGCGGGGTGGTTTGGACGGGTTTAGGGGGCGGGTGGGGACGGGGTTGGATGGGGTTTGTGGGCTGGGCGGGGGGGGGGGGGGGGCAGCGTCCGTGCGCTGTCTGCTGCTGCAGTCTCCTGAATGGGGAGCAGACTTTAAAAACTCCGAGCCCCAGAGGAAAGGCATTTAATCAATTAACCGAATAGTCGATTATCCAAACGAAATAGTGCCCACCCATCTCGTTCGAATAATTGAGGTTCCCCTTGTACTGCATATTATACACACTGCCCTAATCCCTGTCGGTAGGTGACGATGTGAGACATGTATATCCCTGAGTGTCTGTGTACACATAGACATCTGATATAAACCCCAAGCCCATCGCTAAAGACTGCAGATACATAATGCCATTCCTGATAATAGGAGGTGCAATGAATGATGTACATCTTCATCTGAGATGTTGGGTGATGCTCCGACTGACGATTTCATTTTCCCCATTCTCATCACAGCCCTTATATTCTTAACAGTTTTGCATACTGTTAGGACACGGGTAAACCCTCCTGCTTAATTTAAACCAGCAACACAGAAAAGATATACCCCGTGCAGTAATCTGTGAAAATCGAGAGGTCAGGAACTGAAAGAAGTAAAAATTAATAACTTTCTTTCTTAAAGTATAACACAGAATAATTAACAAACATCCATTAACAACTCTTTTCTCTGACTTATCTTTTACTTTCCCTTCTATAAAACTAGTCGAATACAACCCCCCGATTAAGATTTACTGAAAAATTCAAATTTCAAAACCAACTAGCTGTCGAATTTTCTCTTTGCAGATTCTCTCTCCAGGTCAGAGTCGATTGTTTTTTCTCTCTGTGCAAACTCCATCTCCAGACAGGTACCTCTCAGACAGTTCTGACTAGGAGTCTACACCTGTTGGTTTCGTGGCAGTTGTCCTCCCAACTGTTCCATTTTCCCCAAATACACCAAAGCATCAGCTTTTAAGATTGCCAATATACTAAATTCAAACTTGATTGGAATTTGGTATTGTCGGGATATAATTTAAACTGATTGGCCTAATTCGAAACTGTTTTATCGTTTCCAGGCAACCCAGATAATATAACTTTCGACTAAGTGTTATGTTGTTGCCTTATTGTGAAAATGTGTTGCTGGTTAAAGCACAGCAGGTTAGGCAGCATCCAAGGAACAGGAAATTCGACGTTTCGGGCATAAGCCCTTCATCAGGGCTTATGCCCAAAACGTCGAATTTCCTGTTCCTTGGATGCTGCCTAACCTGCTGTGCTTTAACCAGCAACACATTTTCAACTGTGATCTCCAGCATCTGCAGACCTCACTTTTTACGCCTTATTGTGAACACTTGGTGCTGTCAAGTAATCCTGCTAGCTTCTAACTCTCTTAAAGGTGCAGTATCCCCACATCTTCATAACAATAGCTTCAGCGGTGGAAATAATTGATCATGCAGCACTAGCTGTCCTGTTGCAAATCCTTCAAATGTCCTGAAACGTTTCTTTCTTGTCATTGCAATTTTTAATGCATACGTTTCAGGGACAAATTCATGGAGTCAGGAAGGGAAAAAGCTGGACAGGACAGAAACAGATCATTCGATAGAAGTTGTCCATGCCAACCAGGTGCCCTAATCTGATCCAATCCCATTTGGACCATTCAAAATCCTTCCTATTTATGGGCCCGTCCACTTGAATGTATCATACTTAACTACTCCCTCCGGCATCTCATTCCACACACCTACCAGCCCTTGTAAGAAAATGTTGTACCCTTGTATATCTTTCCTCTCCTACTATAAACCTGTGCACTCTTGTTTTGGATCTCCTACACTGGTTAAGAAAAAGACATTGAATATTCACACTATCCATGTTCCTCATCATTTTATATATCTGAACAATGTCACCACTTAGCCTCAACGATTTACAGAGGCACTTTCTTTCATCTGCAGTGTTACAGACCCAGAGCTGGAACGTGAGATGAGGCCAGCTACATCTGTTTGTCACTATGGACACCACATACCACATTCAGTCAACTTTCCAAGTCTGTGTCACCTCAAATCGAAATTGGTGCAGCAATCCTTCCACATCCACGCAGTCTAGCAATATGTCCAATGAGCGAGTCTGGGTCTTTGACTGGAAGGCCAATTTCACAGATATCATCAACTACAGTTGAACTGATTACGTCAACAGTTTTGATGAGGGCATCAACTTCTCAGCCATTCTGAGTCACTGAATTGCAGCATGAAACATTTCTGTGTCCGCAAGAACAAATAACACAAGCAAAACCCTTCTTACCCAGATTTGTCCCCCTTGGATTAGCAGGAAAATTGTTTGCGTCCTGACTCTTCTTATTTTACATCTTTTGTACTGCTCGGTGGCACTTTGGTATGCATTTGCCCTGCCAAGCTGACCTGTCTGATTCCAACACTTGTAGTTGCAATCGACTGCCATTAGATGGAGTCGGTTCTACTATGACGGCATCATTAGTAAACTTCAATCTGGCTGTCTCCTTCTGTCCATTACTTGAGCTCGCCACCTTCTCTCATCTACTTTCTCTCCTCAAACGTTTTATTTTACCATGCCTCCATCTGTACCCCCTCTCACTCTGTTGTCACTGGATGCTTTGCTCAATCAGTGGCACTCTGTTCCACTCCTCCCTCCCTTACTGCCACCATCTCTGACTCCCATCTTTTTCTCTCCCCCTCACTGCTTTTATTACACTCTCTGAATCCCCTTCTCTCCACCTGACTCGATATCTCTGCCTTGCCATCTCTCCCTTACTGTCTCCCTCAATTCCCTTTCTCTCCCATGCACTGTCCTCCCATTTTCCCTCCCTCTCCCTCTCTTCTCCGTCACCTCTGTCTTTCTAAAATCTCTCTCTCTCTCTCATCCTATCTGTTCCTAAGCCTCTCTCCCCCTTTCTCATCACTCCAAATGCATCCTCTCCCTTTTTCACAGCACTTTTTCACAAAACTCCCCTCTCGCTCCTTCCCCGTCTTTATCTCTCCCTTTCTCTCTCTCTTTCTAACACTCTTTCACACATTTTCTTTCTCTTACTCAGTCGCAACTCTACATGTCTTCCAGTCCCTATGTCTTTCTTTTTCTCTCACCCTCCCCTCTCACGTTTGGTTCTTCTCACGCTCTCATAAACCATTTATCACCCGCCTCACCTCAATTTCTCTCCCTCTCCCTTTCTCTCTCTCCACATCTCCCATGCCTGTACCTATTGAGAAGCTATAGCCCGGTGCCAACTTCCTCCTCACTTGCTTCCCCATATGTCGAAACTGAGGCACGTTGCACCCACTCTCGCCATCAGTTTCATTCACTGTCCTCATGACTTGAGCTCTGAAATTGGAGCTGCCAGATCTATTTGGGCCTGAGTGAGGGTAGAACTATCAGTGGTGTCATCCAGCTGCCTCCGACTATGAAGTTTAAACCCAGAACCTATCATTTTCATGTGCGCTGATAAAACTGATGGTGGGGGAGGGGGTGGGGAGGTGAGGACAGGGAATACCTTTAGTACAGCCAATGCATTTCCAAAAACCTGTGCCCCTGTTTTGATATTAATGCCTGCAATTGGCTTCCTGATGATATCACGGAACTAGCAAAACAGAGTTCAATGAGCTTTGTACATGCCCAAACTTGTTTAAATACCACCATAGGATTAATCAATATATTCATCAGTTCATCTGGAATCTAATCTGATTCATGGTTATGGAGACAGCTATCTTTGAGCGTCACTAGCAATAAATGTTACAATTCTTTGTTCATTAATTGAAGAAATAAATTTCTGTGTTCATTAATTGGGGAAATAAATTCGCCTTCCATAACCTTGTCTGGGCTAACTCCAGACAAGCTCAATGATTGGAGGGAGGGGCAACACAGTACTGCCCAGTGAGAAAGTCGAGGAATGAAGTGCATAACAGTGAAGTGGAGGGGGGAATACATTCTGGCAGTGGGATATTCCTGTGTTTCTGCCTTCTGTGTGGAGTTTGCACATTCTCCCCGTGTCTGCGTAGGTTTCCACAGGGTGCTCCGGTTTCCTCCCAGTCCAAAAAAAAATGTGCAGGATTGGTGAATTGGCCATACTAAATTGCCCATAGTGTGAGGTGAAGGGGTAAATGTAGGGAAATGGGTCTGGGTGGGTTGCTCTTTGGAGGGTCAGTGTGGACTTGTTGGGCTGAAGGGCCTGTTTCCACACTGTAAGTGATCTAATCTAAGTAATCAAGGTGGGAGAGTGAAGGAGACGGTGCTCTGAAATAGAGCTGCGCATTGGGCTGCTCGTGGCTCAGTGGTTAGCACTACTGCCTCACAGTGCCAGGGACCCCGGTTCAATTCCTGCCTCAGGCGACTCTCTCCGTGTCTGTGTGGGTTTCCTCCCACAATCCAACAATGTACAGGAATTGGCCATGCTAAATTGCCCGTAGTGTTAGATGAAGGGGTGAATGTAGGGGAATGGGTCTGGGTGGCAGGTCAGTATGGACTTGCTGGGCCGAAGGGCCTGTTTCCAAACTATAAGTAATCTAATCTACTTCCCCCAGTTCCTTCTTCATTTGTTGGCATTGGTACGCACCCTCCCCAACTCTCTTGTGCTTCCTTGAGCAGTAAAAATATGTGTTTTGTTTTTGTTTAGATAATGAAAGCACAAATGGAGAAAGAAGGAATGTGACGTTGAGGTCATGGTAAGATTGAATGGCTAAGCAGACTAGAAGGGCCAAATGGCCTCCTCCTGCTCCTAGCTTCTGCGTCACCCTCATTGTCGCTCTCTGGCTGTTCCCTGCCTCAGGGATGTGAAGAGGGCCTGAGAAATGAGGCTCAATGATGTGGTGTTGGTTTGTGTTCATCCCTAAGCAAAACTTTCACTGCTGTGGCAAGTACACTCTGTGCCACGCCAACTATGTGCGGTCCTATTATGTGAATCAATGCAAGGAGTGCTTCAGCTGGCTTGTCCCGTAGGGTTTTTACCTGGTTGGGGTGTACATTCCGATTACAGTGACAGTTGTATCAACCTCTATCCCCTCCCCCCATTGTAATCCTTTTGACTCAACTGTACACGTACACCTCCATTGGCATTGCTTTTCTTCCAAACACACGCACGTTCTCTCGTCTCCATACCCATCATCACACATTGGATAGAAAAACTATTCAACTGTGGGAACCGTCACAATACGACCTGAAGTAGCTCTCTCTCTCGCTCTCTCTATGTCGTGTTCCAGCATGGGGGCAGGACCAAATAGCCTCTGAGCCTGCGGATTCAAAATATAGTGAATTAAAATCTTGGATGATCATCAAAATTGACCCCAATGAAACCTAAGCAGACATATACGAATATGAGTCTCAGACTTGGTGAATAAGCAATTCTCAACACTCTTTTCTATCTTAAACAAAAGGCTCAGTAACCCATTAAAAATCCACAAACTTCAGTAGAGCAAGATTGAATAACAAAGTAATTGGGTTATGTGATAAACCTGATGCTTTCATTCCCATTTACCGAAATGACAGGCCGACAATGGAATATTTGCAAGGCATAACAAAACTTTGAAAAAAAAAACGAATCAGATTGCATCACTGTTTTTCATGATGTGCTGTTACACAATCATAAGATTATGTTTTTTTGGTTGATGTCTGAAAGTGTGCAGCAAGGCCACTTCTCCATTTCACTCAGATAAAGGTAATTAGAACGATGACAGAATTCTCTATTCTCTGAACTTCCAAAATTTGATAAAGAAGGTTAGACAGGGAACCTTCAAACCTTCATGTTGTAGCATCAACTGCAAAAAAATCCTTTTGTTCTTAGAAGACACAATCTAAAACACAATTGGAATTCCGACCTCTCCTTGGATGTATGACCATCTCACCCTCGAGGTCCCAGTTAACATTCACCAAAAAACATCTGGTTGAGCAGGAGGTGTTTTCCAGACGTGTAGGAAGAAATTACCAGCTATTGACGTCAGTAATGGTCAAGTTCTGCTCTCTGTTTAAGCATAGTGCTCTCCCTGTTTATGAATCAACTTCTGAAACATTTGATTAGGGACCAAACTGCAGGAACCTCCAGGCTTGGCCTCAGAAATTGTCCAAACCTTTTTTTGGTCTGTCCTCCTTTCAATACAAGATGTTACCCAGAGTCGGAATGTCATCTTTGCCTCAGGGATCATAGTTCCAAACCAATATTGATAAAAGATTTCCAATAAAAGTGATGAAATATCATGGAGGGTTCTAAGAGTTGGAGAACTCTTTAATGTTCCTTCAGTGAAGTAAGTGTCCTTCTGATGTTTTTGATTTCGCTTACAGCAAACGCCATACTGATTTTATGTGATGTTCCCCAATGTCCTGCCCACACATTTATTGCATTACGAGGCTAAAGTCGTGAGAAGAACAATGATGAGTCCACTGTAGCTGGGTTACCCATATTGATTCATTACGATGTCCGCTTAGAATGGCGTCTGGCTAGCGTGGTCGAGCTCTGTATGGATCTGGAGAGGGAGCGTTTGACAGTATTGGTGGTTAGTGAGTGGAGGAAGAGTGACGATAGGCAGTTCGGGGAGCTGTTATTAGTGGGAGATGCGCAGTTAGAGATAGTTGATGTGAGGAAGGGCCAAGAATTATCCGGTATGCTTTTTACCAAAATGCACCTAACGATTGGTGGATTGCATCCAACAGTACATCTCTTTGCAAATACACAGGATATTGACGTAACTCAATAAACGTAAGTAAAACATAGCATAGAATATCTAATTTCAAATGTCATTGCACAGTTGGACAAAAGTGGCTCAGTGATCACAAGTGAACAATGAATTACTCATGCAACCAATTTAGGGTCAGCAGTGGAGCGTGGAAAGTGGTACAGACATGCATACTAGCTCCACGCATGTACATAGGTAGAGACCTATCCTCTGCAGCCAGATCGAACTTTTGCTGTCTACTCTTTTAACAGCTATTGTCGTTTTGTACTCCTCACAGAAAGGCAGTTAGAGATGATTGGACCAACGTCTATGACTTGGATATTGTTGGAAATTAAACCTAAGTATGGGGTGGACTTGGGGGCGTGAAGTGTTGTGTGGTGGGAGAAAGTTCCTGGGGAATTCTCTATGGCAATGCGTTTGCCAAAAGGAGCTGGCAGGAATCCAGTTGTACCCTGCTTCTCTTGTCATCTAAAGTATTGTTCCCTTTGAAATGTGATTTGCATCTTGTCCTGCTGAATGCATGATGAAAGTTTTTGACAGGTTCAATAAGACAATGCATTATATCGGATATGGGGCACAAGGAGACCATTCAGTTGATAACAGACCACGTCAGTGCTGATGATCCAAGTGAACCTTTTTGCATCATTTCTCATTTATATCTACTATTGGGGCCCTTTCTTTGCATGTCTATCCCACTTGTCTATATTCCTCACAAATGCTTCGATACCCCTCACTTTGGGACCAATTTCTACATTCTCACTACTCTTTGACCAGATTGACTCAAAAGGTGTAGAAGGAGACCGTTCAGCCCCGTGAACCTCTTCTGCCCTTTAATACAGGATTGAGGCTGATTTGTGTCTCAACTCCCTCAAACAACATGTATGATTCCTGAAATGTTGAATCTCTTTACCCAACCCAATCAGTGCAATGAGTTGGGCTGGGGTGGTGACTGGAAAATAGTGATGCTTGAAAAGTAGCAAAATACAGAGCTTCCAAGACCAGGTCAGAAATCGGAAATTGTGCAAGGAGTGACTCACCTCCTGACTTTCCAAAACCAGTCCATCATCAACAAGGCACAAGTCAGGAGTGTGATGGAATATATCCTAACTTGTTTCGCTGTGTGCTCGACACCATCTAAGGTAAAGCAGCCCACTTTAGTGGCACCACCATTCCAAATATCCATTCCCTCCACCACTGACGGTTACTGGCAGCAGTGTGTAAAATCTACAAGGCAAACTGCAGCAGTTCATCAAGGATACCTAGTACCTTTCAAACCTACAAGCTCGAACCTCGAAAAGGACGAGGGCGGCAGATACACGGGGGCACCACCACCTGTAAACCACACATTCTAAATGGGAAATCTAGCCGTCAATCCTACAGTGTGACTGCGTCAAAGCAGTGGAATTATCTCGCTAAGTGTACTGTGGGTGTCCCTATATTACCTAGTGACATTTCAAGAAGGCGTGTCACCACCACTGTCTCAAGGGTGAGATAGCATTAGATAGGAAAAGGTACCCAGACAACAACGCCTACAACCCCTGAAAGAATAATGCAAACTAAAAAGGGTTGAGTCTGTGGAAGATTACTGTGCACAGATGGGCTACCACGTTAGCGTCATCACAAAGTGACCACACGACTAAAAATAATCCATCGGCTGTAAAACACGCTGGGACATGTTGCGGTTGTGACAGGTGATATATGAACGCAACTTTCTCAAATGTTCTGAGTGAGCAGCCTGCAAATCATCAGGCATGACATCTTGGACAACAGCGAGTGGAACTGAAAGTCAGAGGGAGCGAAAGAAAGAGCTACTGACAGCTCGTGACCAACACTGATTTTAGAAATTATTCTTCCTTAAGTCACAAAAGTAATTGGGTTTTGATAAATGCAGCCCCTGGCGGTTGCACGGAGGGCAATTGACGAGAATGGGACCATGGATGAGGGGCTTCAGATTAAATTTCACTCTCCCCCTCCTCGCTCATGAAAGCAACTTTGCAGATTTGAATCTCCTTCAATAACACAGACACTTTAGCAAAAGGCGATTATTTCTAGAAGAGAAAACAAACATGATTTCTCCGGAGCATTTCAACAGTTTTTTTTTAGAAAACACTTTACATCAAGTAAAGACTTCTTCAAGACTGGTGAAGAGTATAGAGATGGCGAGGGGTGAATGGGCTTAGGGAGGTGAAAGAGGTAGTGAGGGATGAAAGGTTAGAGGAGGCAAAATATTGGGAAGGCTGGGAGAGGATGCAGACATAGGGAGCACCTGAGCAGCGACAACAGATCACAGAGATTGGGAAAGATGTAGGAGCTGGGGAAGGCTTGAGAGATACAGAGGGTCTTAGGTGATGGAGGAGAGCACGGATAATGACAGGCGTGCAGAGGCTGGAGGAGGTTACATATGAAGGAAGGATGTAGGAGCTAGAGGAAGTTACAGACACAGTGATCCGTTTTGAGGCTGTAGGGGATACAGAGATAGACTCATAGAGTTATGCAGCCCGGATACAGACCCTTTGGTCCAAATCATCCAGATATGCTGATTTAATCTATTGCCTTTTGCCAGCATTCATCTCTAATCCCTCTAAACCCTTCCTATTCGTGTACCCATTGAAATGCCTTCTAAGTACTGCAATTGTTCCCACTTCTGCCAGCTGTTCTGACAGAGTATTACATGCACGCACCACCCTCTGTGTCAAAACGTTGCCCCTCCGGTTCCTTTCAAATCTACGTCTCACACAGTAAGACTGTGCCCTTTATTTTTGGGCTACTTTGCCCTGGGAAAAAAAGACTTTGTTTTTCACACTATACGTATGCCTCGTGATTTTATAAACCTCCATTAGGTTTGCAAACCTCTTAGCTGCTAAAGTTCTGGATTCAATAGCCTCAGCTTATTCGGCCTCTCCATGCAGCTCAAATTCTTCAAGCCTGGTAACATCCTCGTGAATCTTTCCTGAACCCTTTCAAATTTGACAACATCATTCCTGTAGCAGAATTCAATACAGTATTCTAAAGTTTGGCCCAACCACTGACCTGTTCAGCTGCAACATTATATCCAAACTCCTACGCTCAATGCACTAATTAATGAAGGCAGACATGCCAGTGGCCTTCTTCACCACCCTGTCAAACTATGTTCCAGGATCTCTACACCTATAGCCTTAGGTCCCTTTGTTTGGCAAGAGTCCCCAGGTTTTCCCATTGACTTTCAGTCCTATCCTGAATTGCCTGGCCAAAATGAACACCATTTTGGGATGTAGGGGCTGGAGGTGTTTATATTCTTAGGGACGGTTTGTGACTGGAGGAGGTGAGAGAGAGGAGTAAGCTGTCGGAGATTGCAGTGATAGGGAGGCGTGTAGGGCTTCAAAAAAGCTTACTATTTGGGACAGAGTGTCTCAGTTGGAAGAGGGCTTAGAGATAAAGTGATAGTAAGGTCCTGGAGGAGATTGAAGTAATAAGTAGATGTTTCGGTGCTGGAGGGGTTTGCAGACGGGGAGGATTTGTCGGCAGACGCAAGGGCTCGGGGACGTTACAGAGACGAGGAGGTAAGAGATTATGAGACCAAAGTGATGAGTGACGCTGCAGAAGATGGAAGATTTAGGCAGTGGTATATGTGCTGCAGGAGGTTTCTGAGGTGAGGATGGATGTAGGGCTGGAGTTACGTCCAGAGTTAGGGAGAGGTATAGGGATTGGAGGGTGAGACAAAGATCATGAGACGTGTAGGAGCTGGGGGGCATCCAGAAGATAGAGACACGTGTAGCCGTTGGAGGAGGTGACAGAGATTGGGAATAGTGTTGATGCTAGAAACAGTTACAGAGCGATGTAGGAGCGATTAGAGATATCTGTGGAGCAGTATTCGGATCTGAGGTGGCTACAGAGATTGGGATTGGTGCAGGCACTGGAGTTTTTATTCTGAAATAATGAGGAACCTTCGGGTCTGGAGGAAAAGGCAGAGATATTAAGGCATGTAGGGTCTGGAGCAGCTAACAGATCTCGTGTGGTGTTAGAGTGATTGGAAACAGGAGTAAACTGCAGAATGAGAGATTCCAGAGGATAAACAGAAGATGCCCACTGTGGGTATTTCGATTGCCTCTGTCTTTCATGGAACTGTTTGTGTAAATGCGCGAGATGTCTGAGAAGGTGAGTGTTTGATGGATCCTCTGCATTTTCCCTCCTGCTCGTGGGTGAAGCTACAGCTGCCTGTGTGACGTTTTGGAGCTGATGACTGATGGTGCAACGCAGTGCTGCTGCTGCTGCTACTGCTGCTTCTAATCGCTCAGTGATCAGAGAGGTTTCAGTTCCTCCGCTGACATGCACCTTCCCTTCCACTCCATCTGGACGCCAGGCCACACCATCTGCTGCCCCTTCACAAACAGGCCAAAAACAGCATCGCTTCAGCTCTCGGGAACTAAAATGAGGAACTTGAAATGCTTCCCCCCAACCCCACATCTCAGGCCACCCGGCGTCAAGGGAGTGCATTGCATTGAACTCAGATGCAGAGGCAACCTTGACACTGGCTCTTTGACTCTGTGATGCATCATTGAAGTGGCTTTAATCAGACTGCTAAAGGATTAAGACCATAAGACCATAAGACATAGGAGTGGAAGTAAGTCCATTCGCCCCATCGAGTCCACTCTGCCATTCAATCATGGCTGATGGGCATTTCAACTCCACTTACCCACATTCTCCCGTAGTCCTTAATTCCTCGAGACATCAAGAATCTATCAATCTCTGCCTTGAAGACATTTAGCGTCCCGGCCTCCACCGCACTCTGCGGCAATGAATTCCACAGGCCCACCACTCTCTGGCTGCAGAAATGTCTCCGCATTTCTGTTCTGAATTGTTGTTGTTGTACAGCAGCTTTCAAAGCAACAAATTTTAAAATAACCTCGAAGACTTCATCAAAGAAAGAGAAAGAGAAAGCCATTCAGCCCTTCCACGTTTCTCTGCCATTCATTTCAATGAAGTGTGATTCTTTCCACAACTCCAATTTCCTATCCCATATCTCTCGATTTACTTAGTGTGCAAAGTTTATTTGAGTCTTCCATATGCACAGAGACTAAGGTACCTTCATCAGACTCTGAGCGAAAGAATTTCTCTTCATCTCAGCCCAAATTAGTTGCTCTCCATCCCAGCCCTTTCAGAATTGTCCGGTTTATCTATTTTGCCAATCAAAACAACTGATTCCACACTTTCCCACATCAAAGACCATTTACTACTTCCTTCCCCAGTCACTGCAGTCTGTATCCCGTTTCAGCCTTACTATTCCACGTCAAAGCCTACTCTCTCAATGAGTTTTATGTCTTCATTTCCTCCATCTGCCGAGTTGTCTTCATTGATCATTGTACCGTTACAGATGTAAAATCATTGCAATACAGAGGCCAGCAGTCCATCTCCTCTGCCGAGGGTGCAGACTTGAAGCTGATCTGTGAATACGTTTTTGAAAGGCAAATGATTAATATTTTGAAAAGATTTGGAGAGGTCAATCAAAACCTAATGTCACAAAGTCATAAAGGTACCCAACACAGTAAAATATCTTTCAGACCTTGAAGGCTGAATTAATCAAAAATGATCCTCAAACTATTCTAATCCCATTTTCTAGCACGTGCAGAACTAAATACTTATGAGAGGTTCTGCCTCTACCATCCTTAGAGGCGGTGTATTCCACATACCCAACACTCTGTGACCCAATGACACTAATGAAGCTCAGAGAAAGAATGGACAAGTGCAAATTTTTAAAAAACCTGCATGTTTTCAAGAGAATTTGTTCACAGTTCTTTGGGCTAAAGGGATCAAAGGGTAATGGGGGACAAAGTGGGAACAGGAGACTGATTTGGATGATCAACCATAATGCGATGGAATGACAAAGCAGGCTCGATGGGCTGAATAGTCGGCATCTGCCCCTGTTTGTTCAGTTACGATGAACTCAAGGTCACACGTTCACTGTTGGTAACCCCGGAATTTCAGGTGATGGAAAACGATGTGAGAAGCCAGAAATAAATCAGTGAAAACCCGATGTGCCGATTTGCCTGGTCACTGTCCCTTCATTTGCATTCCAGTGAATAAATAGAGGCATGAAAGCCTTCTCTGGTTTATCAGCACTTGGTGGAGGTGTTCTCGGCTGTTCACAACAAATGGTTCAACTCACAGCTGAATGTTTCCACGCATTCTCCAGCGGAAATGTCTCCAATGATGCGTCTGCTGTGGGCTCTGCCACTCCATGTAACTGATCTGAAACTGCTCTGGATTAATGTCTGACCATTAAATACCACTTGATTTTGTTTCACACACGCTGGCAAACTCGCTTAATGTGTATTTTTTTTTCTTTCATTGTAGGCACTTTAGCTGTTCCTGTCCTCAGTCAGAGTCCAGTGTCCTATTCAAGTGTGCGTTGCAGAATGGTAATGTGTGCAGCTACGCTGTGCATTGGTACCGACAGAGTCCCGGAGAAGCCCCGGTGTGGGTGATGAGGTACAGTACTGGCGGTGACATAAACAAGGGGCATCGATTTCACTGATCGTTTCCAACCTTCTTGGAACTCCTCCAGTCACAATTTCATCCTAACCATGGGAAACCTTGCTTTCCAGTGACTCTGCCGTCTATCACTATGTTGTGTGGGATAGGTCAGCTGGTTATCAGTGAGACAGGCTAATACAATAACTCAGGGTGCAGAACCGCTCCAATTGAAAACAGTGTCTGAAACATCACAGACTAAAGGAATGTCAGCCCTTCTAGAAATATCTTTCTGTGCAGTTCCTTTCCCAGCCCAACTGAAATTTCAAAGGTTCCTGCCAGATCTCCAGAGTTGTTAGGCTCTGTATCGACCCTGTACTGCCAAAGTCCTCAGAGATGAGAGGGGTTTAGGGATCGCCCTTTCGTCTGTGAATTGGTCCGAGCCACATATCCCTTATTTCCCCGAGAAAGGCAGAATGTGGAAAAGGATTGATTACTAATACTCTCTACTATTTATAATACTCTCTTTCACACAAACATCAGAGTTTATCAATAATTGTCGCCCACATCCGGGTCAATGGTGTATTAATAGTTCTCTCTCTTACAAACACACATATCAGAGATTATTTGAATAATTCTCTCACACATCAATAATTCTCCCTCAGACACGCAGCTAAGTATTATATTCCCAAACTCTCGCTAAAACAAAGACATAGCAGTCATAATTCTCTGTCTTGCTCTCACTCTCTCTCTCTGTCTCTAACACACATACATATACAAAGGTCAGTGCATTATGTACGTTAATAATTCTCTATCCCTACAAGCACACAGATCAGAAGTCATAAGAATATTATTCTTTCACCCAAGGCAGGTCAGTGTTACGTTAATAATTCCCTCACACACACAAACACGTAGAGATTAGAATGGCCTTTACATTAACAATTCCCTAACCCTCTCTCACACACACACACACACACACACACACACACACACACACACACACACACACACACACACACACACACACACACACACACACACACACACACACCCCAAAGATTGCAATAATAATTCCCTCTCACACACAGGGCATGATTATATACGTATTTTCCTCGTTTGCAAACGCATACAGGTCAATTAGATTGTATCAATAATTTTCCCTCACATAGGTCAATGTTTTATGTGTAACTCATTGTCTCATACGCATCAGTCAGAGTGTTACATATGTTTGAAATTATTTCTCTCTCTCTCTTTCTCTCTCTTACACACACAAACATATACACACACATACACACCGATGAGTATTGTACTATTAACTGTCTCTCATAAAAATACACAGGTTAGAAGCAAAGTTATACTAATAATTCCCTCTTTTACAAAAGCATACAGGCTAGTGTATTATTTATGCTAATAATTCGCCGACTCCCTCTCTTGCTCACACACAAAGCACACGTAGGTCAGAGATTCAATCAATAATTCTCCCTGTCACGCACTTAGTTTGTTATTTATATTAAAAATAATCTGTCTCCCTCTGTCTCGTTTACACACACATGCACATTAGAAATTACAACAATGATTCTCTGCCATGCACGCAATCAGATAGATTACATTAATAATTTACTTACACAGGTAGGTCAGATTTATATTAACATTTCTGTCTCACGCAAATACCCCGATTAGAGTGTTATATACGTAAGTAATGTTCTGTTTCTCATATTCACGCGCATAATACACAGATCAGTGTTTGCATCAATAGTTATCTCTCACACACAAGTTAAATAGCTCATCTTTATCAAAAACAGAAACTGCTAGAATGTCTGAGCAGGTCGAGCAGCAAATGTATAGAAAAATCAAAGTTAACAGTTCGGGCCCAATGACCCTTCTGCAGTCCCCATCTTATTTTCTCTCACACAATGGTCAGTGTTGTATATATTTTTCATCATTTCTGATGCGCAGGTCAGAGAGTTATATTAATAACTCTCTCTCTCTCTCTCTGTATCTATCTATCTCGCTGTCTCTCTCTCACACACACACAAACATATATATACATATGTATAATATAATATACAAAATCAGATCGTCATATTAATAATTGGGTCTTTCATACACATTTGCACATACAGGACAGCATGTTATATATGTCAATAAGTCTCTCTTTTTCACACACACACACACGTCAGAACGTTATATATAGAAATGATTCTTTTTTCCCGCTTTATATCTCTCCCATATAAACACATAGCTTGAGTGTCAGTCATTGATAATTCTCACTCATAAACATATTTAAAATCAAAAGTAGAGAGCTTTCTATTCATAATTTTAAGTCACTGGCCCTCACACACGTAGTTCAGAATCTAATATATTTAGTAATTTTCTCTGGTATCCATTGATTAGAATGGTTTATTCACACAAATAATTGTCTTTATCTCTCTTTCCACGCACCCAGGTAATGATAATTGGAAACCATCTGTCCTTCTACTCCCACCTTCACGGAACAACTAGACACAGGATCAGATACTCTGTCCTGTCTGGTGAGTCGCTTTAAGCCAGGTTTTGTGCAGTTCCTGTGGAGCGTGAATGGGAAAGAAACAGACAGTGGGGTGACCACAAGCTCCGTGTCGCGGGACAGTAATCAAAGCTACAGCCTGAGCAGTTACCCGACAGTCCTGACCATTGACTGGAAAAAAGGCTCCAGATATTCCTGCAGTGCGAGGCACGGTTCACTGAACTCACCTCTCCTCAACACCATCTCCTCCAGAGAATGTTAGCTCGGAACCATGAAATGTGCCATGTGGTGTTTTGTTGTTTGTTCTTAGTTTGCAATGTAATTTTTGAAGCAAATTTTGTGAATAGCTCGAAAATTGAAGGGTATCAGGAGCGGGTGAAATGAGTGTTCAGTCCAGCGAGTGGCGATTCTCTGCTGCAATTGTCCCCAGCATGTTGTATGTAGAGGTTCGTGAACTTTGTAAACACAGATCCGAATGAATCTGAAATGGCAAAACGAAATGACTGTTCCCTATTTATGTTTGAAAGAGTCATTGAGGTGCTTGTCAGTGGATAATTTTCACGTGTGATAACATTACACGGATTTATATCAAATGATGGCACGGTCAACATGTTCCCCCCAACCACTCCCATAGGGGCGAGTCGCCCATTCACACCCTACTTTATTGGGAGTGATTCCTCATTCGTCTCCGCCCACCATGGTAGGAAGTCTCTTCATCTCCCTGTCTGGGGAGGTTTTTCTTGGATTACTAACCAATTTGTTGGGACTGGGTGATGTTGAACAACTTTGGCATTGTTTGTTCAAGAAATGGAATATTCAACTCTATTAAACACGCAGAGATTTAAAATGCCTCAATCAGGTAATATTGCTCAGCTCTTAATTTTCAAGAGAGAAGTGTCAGGCTGGTCATGCTGTCCTGATACATCTAACATCCCAGACATATCATTAATCTTGTCAATGTACACCCGTTTCTGACTGGGTCTGTAATTGTGATAGAACTGGATGCCTTGAACTCTATACAGTAGTGTAATCTAATTAATTTATTTTGTTAGTGGGTGCACTATGAAAATTGCATGCTGTGTCAAGGACAGCATGCGGCTGGTCACAAACAGGAAGCCTGTACTGCCACACTGTTTCTCAGCAGAGATCTTTATGTGTTTAGGTGCATACAACACACACACACACACACACACACACACACACACACACACACACACACACACACACACACACACACACACAATTGATTCCATTCAGCTTGCAACGTTCCACTTACCAACAAGTTCCCAGTGAGATTTTACCACCTTGCCTCTAAATCTCAACGCCTGAATGATGGACAATGAGCTTTCTGTAAGAGTATGGGGTCTTTGTCCTGTCCCATGTCACCCAGCGTGAACTATCCCTACTTCCTCAGATAAACGTTTGTAAGATACAGGCAGAGGTAGTTGGGGAGACTTGTCAGGAATGGACTGTTGTTAACCGAATTTGGAAGGGGAGGGTAGTTGGAAATGGAAGTTTTTTCTTGACCCAATGATGCATTGGGATTTCGGATTCAAAATAAACGTTTAACAGGTGGGTGGGATGAAGAGTAAGGCTTTGGTAGAATGAACGGTAGGGGCATATAGGCTATGGATGAGCCCAGCTGCTACTTCACTCACGGTCCCATCTTACAGCAGGATGAAGATGAGAGAATCTCGCCGAAAATGTTTTCACTTATTAATACATTTAAAAAGGTTTTACCACCAAAGGCTGCAAGCTTCATTCTGAGTGCTACCCTCATCTACATTTTATCTTTTTTACATGCTTAACACCCTCTCTTGAGCACACACTTTCCCTATTTTTGATAGACTCCCTTTCTCACTTGCATGGACATTCACAAACACTCTGTCACACACACATATTCATAAACACTTACTCATCCTCTCACTCTCACACACACTCTCGAATTCACCCCTCACGCACATTCACCTTTTCACTCAAACACGCACTTTCGTTCTCTTACACATATCCTCATTAACTGTTTCACTCACACATGATTCTTCAGGAGGTGTAATCTAGTCCGAGGGGTCGTGGTTTTTGGATAAGTGGTAGTAGATTTAAAACAGAGATGAGGAGGAGTGATTTCTTTCAAAAGGTTGTGAATTTATGGAGCTCCATGGACGCTGGATCTCTGAGTAACTTTGAGGAAGAGACAGAGTTTTAATTAAGAACGGATTGAGGGGCTGATGGGGAGAGGGGAGGAAAATGAAGTAGTCCATTATCGCAGCGTATGGTCGAATAGGTAAATGACCTCCTTCTGACCTTGTGTTCAATCTTGTGTTCTCATGAGACACTCTGCAGAGACTAGACCACCTTATAAAGGTTGAGTGTCTGTTACCACAACAGAAACAGCTGAGATAACATGGTAGACAACCATCTGTCATCAAAGCATGACCAACGATAATCTAAATAGACCTCTCTGAATGCGGATGATATTACAGTATCTGCATCCTTTGGAGGTAAGAGAGATGAAGAATGATGACTACAAACTACAACTGTCCTGCATAACATGGCAAGGAAGATACAGGTGAGGATGATAAAATTATCGGGTTCTTATGAAATATAAGGAATCCAAGGTATGACTTGCAAAGCATTGAAACAGCCAAATACCAATTGCAATCCAAACTGGAGACCCAGACAGACACCCAGCAAGTATGGCAAGGCCTGAATGACATCTCAGGTTTTAAAAAGAGACAGCGCAAAATAGCATAACATGACACATTCCTCCCATTTCAACACCTTATATCCTCGCTTTGAACAGAATTTTGGCGGAGAGGTAATACCTATTCTGACAAGTCCTGTCGAACCTATCACAACAGTCACTGCATCAGAGGTCAGATCAGTTTCCTTCATGTGAATCCAAGGAAAGCAATGGGGCGGAGTACCAGGCCGCGCAGGCCATCCACAGGTCAACTAGCAGAGGTCTTCTTGGGAATCTTCAAACTGTCACTGGAGCAGACTGTTTAAAAGGGGCCAACATCATCCCTCTGCCCAAGAAGGCCCATGCAGCATGTCTCAATATATACTGCCTAGTGGCCCTAACTTCAGTTGTCATGAAGTGCTTTAAAAGGTTGATCATGGCATTTACCAACTCAGCCTCCTTACTGCTCTTCACCCACTCCAATTTACATATCTGTCTAACAGATCCACGTCAGAAGCCATATTACTAGTCCTGCACTCCTCCGTAGAACATCTTGACACCAAGAACAGATACATAAAAATCCAACTCATTGACTACAGTTCAGCCTTCAACACTATTATCCCCACAAGTCTGGTTAATATTTTTATTGATCTTTGACTAAGCCCCACTCTCTGCAACTGAATCCTCAGTTTCCTGACCATCAGGCCACAATCAGTGAAGTCTGGGGACAATAGTTTATCCTCACTAACACGCAACACTGGAGTCCCCAGGGGTGCATACTCAGCCCCCTACTGTACTCACTGTATACCCATGGCTGTGTCGTAAAATACCAGACTCATGCCATTTACAAGTTCGCTGATGACACCACCATAGTCAGTCGAATCTTAGATGGTGACGAAACAGATTACAGACGGGAGATGGAAGACTTGGAAAAATGGTGCACTGAGAACAATCTAGCGCTTAATGCTGGCAAACCCAAAGAACTCATTATTGAGTTTCAGCGGGATATTACTCATGCCCCCCTACACATTAACAGCACAGAGGTGGAACGAGTGGAGAGTGTCAAGCTCCTGGGAGTGGTTATCTACAACAAGCTTTCATGGACTCTTCATGTAGCCGCACTAGTTACAAAGGCCCAATAACTTCTCTTCTTCCTCAGGCAGCTGACAAAATTTGGCATGACGGCCATCAAGAGCATTCTGTCTGGCTGTATCACGACCTGGTATGGCAACGGTTCGATTCATGATCGGAGATGGTTACAGACAGTGGTGAACTCGGCCCAGACAATCACAAAGGCCAACTTCCCAACTGTGGAATCCGTCTGCCACCACAGCTATCAATGAAAGGCTGCCAGCATTCTCAAAGATCCATCCCACCCTGGCAATGTTTTTCTACAACCTATACCATCGGGAAGAAGTTTAAGAAGCTTGAACACCCGCACCAGCCAATCTTGCCATAGTTTCTACACTACTGTTGTTAGAATTCTGAATGAATTCACAACATTTTAACAATCATTTGTACCTTTATTTTTGTTTTTGCTGGTTTACTTATTTACTTCTCTATGCTACTTAACTCTGTGTTCAGCCTGTATTGCTCATAAGACAACGTTTTTCACTGTGCCTCTGTACACGTGACAATAAATTCAATTCCATTCAAATTGCAGAACAGATTCGATGGGCTGAACAGCCTACTTCTCTTCCTCCGTTTGAAAATCCTTCCAAGGCAAACTGTATCAGTCTAACGCTATAAAATTTTGTTCAACTGTGATTGGATATAAAAAATTGTTCCGTTGACTCTGAGTCAGTCCTGAGACCTTTCACGCATACCATAAAAAATAGATTGCAGAAAAAAAAAGTGTTGGAATCAGTGTTGGTAGTGAACTGTATTTCACTCCATGTCAGTAAACTGCAGAAAAAAAGGAAGTGATAACTACACAGTAAAGCAACACACTAACTGTGACAATGGCTGTCTAATTTCTCCTTGAGGCCTTGGAAATAGCGGAACCCACTGGCATACATTCTGAACAGTATGAGTAAGGGTCTGGTAACGGTGCACAGAATATCTGAGCAGTTTCATATCTCCCAGCTCACACTGAAGATGCTCACATAAGATGATTGGCCCATCGGGATTGGCTGCATTGGTCGGCAGATGGTGGGGGAGTCTGTTCCAAATGCTTATTCAGTTCATTTTTGTGGATATTACTGAGCTCGAGTTTGAAAGACAGTAGACTCTCTGGAATAGTCAGAGCGGTGCAAACATTCCGAGGTGTGTTTCTAGTTGATGGGTTCGGAGCCCAGGCTCGACATTTTCTCAGATACATTTTCTGAAAGTGCACACCATCCTCATCCCTGACGCTGGTTGGCACTGTGACTCATGTACGTCCTGAACAAAATAGCTGTGCGGTGCTGTGACTGACATGATACTCTTCCCTGCCGCTGGGTGGTGCTGTAACTGAAACATGTCTGTGCCATGCACACACACAGATATGCACACACACTCACGGAGAAAATACTGGAAAATCTCAGCAAGTCTGACAGTATCTGTAAGGACAGAAAATAGCTGACGTTTCGAGTCTAACTGACCCTTTGTCAAGGCTCAGTTAGACTCGAAATTTCAGTTCTTTTCTCTCGTTACAGATGCTGCCAGACTTGCTGAGATTTTCCACCATTTTCTCTTCTGGTTTCAGATTTCAGCATCCGCAGTAATTTGCTTTTATACACATACTCATCCCACCACTAGGTGGTGCAGTAACTGAACTACATTTCTCTCTCACTCGCTCTCACTCTCTAACATCCTTGCAGCTGGGTAATGCAGTCACTGATATACACACACACAGACACACACACACATACACACATGCATACACACACACACACACACACACACACTCAGATATCCCAGCTGCTGGGGACAGTGGTAAGTTATTTTTCCCCCTGTACACATTACTCCCTGAGATTTATCAACACTTCTGTATACTTTCAGTGATACTTCCATGTAGTACAGACAGATCATATTTTGCAAAGTGTGCCAGATAATAGAACAGGGCGAGGAACATAATGCTAAGGCTGAAAAGAAGGTGCACAATGAGCAAGATCATCATTGGATTTACAATTTGAGAGATCCATTCAGTCATCGAGTCATACAGTCATAGACATGAACAGCATGGAAACAGACCATTTGGTCCAACCTTCCCATGTCGACCGGATGTCCCAATCCAATCTAGTCCCACCTGCCAACACCCGGCCCATATCCCTGCAAACTTTTCCTATTCATATACCCATCGAAATACCTTTTAAATGTTGCATTTGTTCTAGCCTCCACCACGTCCCCTGGCAGCTCATTCCATACACGTACCACTCTTTGCAAGAAAGGTTTGCCCCTTTGGGTATTTATTATATCTTTCCCCTCTCATCCTAAACCTATGCTTTCTAGTTCTGGGCTCCCCTACTCCAGGGAAAAGACTTTGCCTATTTATCCTATCCATGCCCCTCATGATTTCAAGGAGCTATGAACCTGCACTTCACGGTCTCTTTGTTCAGCAACACTCCCGAGAATAGTACCATTAAGTGCATGAGGCCTGCTAAGATTTGCTTTCCCAAAATGCAGCACTTCGCATTTATCTAAACTAAACTCCACCTGCCAGTTCTCAGCCCATGTCTGATCAAGATCCCGTTATAATCTGAGGTAACCTTATTCGCTGTCCACTACACTTCCAGTTTTGGTGTCATCCAGACAAATGTGACGTGATGCATTCAGTCAAGTCTAATTCTACAGCGAATTATACATTGAACGGAAGAGCCTTGGGAAAGGTTGATGGGCAGAAAGATCTGGGAGTGCAAGTCCATTGTATCGTGAATGTTGCTGCACAGGTGGGTACAGTGGTCAAGAAGGCATATAGTATGCTTGCCTTCGTTGGACGGGGTATTGAGTATAAGAGCTGGCAAATCATGTTAAAATTGTACAAGACATTGGTTCGGCTGCATTTAGAATACTGTGTACAGATTTGGTCGTCACATTACCAAAAGGATGTGGACGCTTTGAAGAGGGTGCAGAGAAAGTTTATGAGGATGTTGCCTGGTAATTAGGAATCAATGGTGGGTGCTGGGCTCAGCTGACAAAAGTCCTGTGAAAGTTGAGGCGGGAATACACTCTGTCAGTGCAATCCTTCTGTGCTTCTGCCTTCCATGACCTCCTTCAGTTTTGGTTGGCCATGCTACACGCCCTCCCTCACACTCTTATTCTCCTTCGGCCAGTGAAAAGACAGATTTGTCAATAAATAGTTAAGGCATCAAGGGAGAAAGGGGGGATGTGACACTGAGGTCATGGCCAAATTGAATGACTGAGCGGGCTCGAAGGACCGAATGGCCTCCTCCTGCTCCTAGCTCCTGTGTCTCCCAAACCGCCATTCTTTGCCTGTTCTTCTGCCTCAGGCAAGTCGAAGGGGCCTGACAAATGAGAATTAAAAATGTGCTGTTGGCTGGTATTCACCACCTGGCAAGAACATGTACTGGGTTGGCAAGTACACAATATGCTACGCCAACTACGTGTGGGGCAACTATTTAAATAAGTCCAAAGAGGGATTTTACCTGGTGGGAACTGTAAGTTACCATTACTGTGATAGCTCCATTAACGCCTACTCCTCCTCCCCCTCCCTCATTGCAATCCTTTTGACTCAAATGTGCACGTATGCCTCCCATTGGCATCTCTTTTCTTTCCAAACACACACACACATGCTGTCTCTTTTCCTCACACCTATAATCACACACTATTCAAACGTGGGCAACGTCACAACACAACCTGAAGTGGCACTCTCACTGAAAGATGTAGCTTGGTGCCATGACGCGTTACAGCATGGGCACAGAACCAGACAGCCTTTGTATCTGCAGATTTAACATGCAATGAAATTAAAATCAAGAAAGACCCTCAAAATTGATTCCAGTGAATCCTAACCAGGCGTTTTTCAGTACGAATCTTAACAACCACAGTTTTGATCAGGAAGCAAACTGCAAATAATTTCCAGGCCTTACCTCACAAATAAACAAAAGCATGTTTTGTCTGTTTTCCTTTAAACACAAACTCTTACCCAGAGTCGAAAAGTCATCTTTAGCTCACAATTCACAGCTCCAGAACAACATTGATAAAAGTTTTCACATACAAACGATGAAAAATCATTGAGGTTTCTGAAAGGTGGAGCTGACCGACTGAGTTTGCATGGGTGAGGTAGTACTCAACAGTGCTGGGGAATGGATGGTCGGGGTAAGTGTGAGGGCAGGTCGATCTGGGGGCTGTTACATGTGAGAGATGGGCAATTAGAGATAGTTGCTGATATATACGCAGAATACTGACCCAACTCAATAAATATATGCAAAACACAAAACAGAATATCTATCGTCATATGTCATTTCACAGTTTGACAGAACTGACTCATTAATCGCAAGTGATCTATGAATTGCACTAGCAGCCAATTTAGGGTCATCAATGTAGCTTGGAAAGTGAGTCAATTATGCATGCCAACTCTACACATGTGGATAGGAAGGGAACAGTCCTCTCCAGCCAAAATTAACATCGCTGATTACTCTTGGACCAAAATCCACTTCCTCTTATTCACTCCCCATAGAAAGGCATATAGAGATGAATGTATCAACGTCGAGGCATTGGTCCTTGTTGCAATCCAAACATTCCCCTTTCCTCTTGTGATATAAGTTATTGCTCCCTTTGTAATTTTGTATTCTTGCGTCGTGTTCTGACGAATTCAAAAAGCAAAAATATCATAAGATACGATATGATGTTGGCTGCAAGTCACAGAATGTGGCCAATCAAACAATGCCAGATTATAGCCGTGCTGATGCTCCAATCGAGTCTACCTGCATCTTTGCTCATCTAAGTTTTTCGATGTGACCCTTCATAACCTCTTGCCCCCTAATTTCCAGGTTAGATTCCCTACAGTGTGGAAACAGGCCCTTCAGCCCCACCAGTGCACATCGACCCTCTGAAGAGTAACCCAACCAGACCCATTTCCCTCTGACTAATACACCTAGCACTATGGGCAATTTAGCATGGCCAATTCACCTGACCTGCGCATTTTTGGATTGTGGGAGGAAACCGGGTCACCAGGAGGAAACCCACACAGATGCAGGGAGAATGTGAAAACTCCACACAGACTGTTGCCTGAGCCTGGAATCGAACCTGGGACACTTGCTTCTGTGAGGCAACAGTGCGAACCACTGCCCAACAAGGGCAGGTTCCCACAAGTGCATCGAATTCATGCACTTCACAACCGTTCACTCCCTCTAGGAGCACGTTCCACCTTCTCAATGCTCCTTCCCTTTATGGATTTTTTAGGGCATTCTAAAGTCTCGTATGGTCCAACAGAACGGAGACAGGCCATTTGGACCAAATTGATTCATGCCAACAAAACATTCATTCATGCTAACCACATTTCCCTGCATTTGGCACATATTCTTTAAAGCTGTCCTCTCCATGTATTTGTCCAAAAGCCTTTTAAATTTTGTGAAGGTACCCACCTCAACCACTTCCTATAGCAGCTCATTCCATACGTGTCACATTCTCTGTGTAAAAGCGTTACCCTTCGGCTTCCCCTTTATTCTTTCCCCTCGAACTAAAGTGTCCCAAACCTGGGAAGAATACTGAGTACATTCACTCTATCCATACCTCTCATGATCCTATTCACTTCCATAAGGTCTTCTCTCAGTCTTTAATGATCTGAAGAAAATAATTCCTATCGTGTCCAACTTCATCCTCTAATTGTGACTGTTGACTCCAGGCAATATTTTTGTAAAATTCTTCTGCACTCTTTCCAGTATAATAACAACTTTCCTATAGTAAGGTTACCAACACTGCACACTATACTCAAGTGCTGCCTCATAAAGGTTCTGTCCAACTGATCAACTTGTCCGCTCAAAGCCCTGACATAGAAAGCCCAGTGCCAAAGGCCTTTTTCACTGCCCTGTCTAACCGTGACTTGTCCTTCAGAGAACAGTGCAGCTGAACTCCAAGTTTCCTCTGTTCCACTAGACTCCTTAAGGCCCGACTATTTACTATGAAGGCCCTACCGTTCACCAGCATCGATTCCACAGAGTTAGCAGGAGATCGCTCAACCCCTCAATCCTCTTTGACCTTTCAATCAAAGAGTGAGACTGAGTTACCTCTCAACTCCCTCAAAACACATGCATATTTTCTAAAGTATTTAATGTCCATACCAACACAATAATTGCTAGGAGTTGGTTTGGGCTGGGGCGTGGGGAAATGGCGTTGCTCAGAAACTAAACAGGATCGGCCGCATAAATAGTGTAGCCACGTAAATATCAAGGGAAGGGCAGAAGCTGTGAACTCTGCAACAAGCAACTCACCTCTTCGCTCTCCAAAACCTTTCCAACGTCCACAAGGCACAAGTCAGGAATGTAGTGGAATTTTCCCACTTACTTTGCTGGGAATGAAACATGGCATCGTTCAGGATAAAGCAGCCTCCTTGATTGGCACGGCATCCACAAATGTACATTCCCTCCGCCACCGACTCTTAGTAGCAACAATAAGTGTCATCTACAAGACAGACTGCAGCAATTCGCAAAGGTTCTTGAGACAGAACTTTCTAAACCTACAGGTCTAGCCTCGAAAAGGACAAGGGCAGCTGATACATGTGAGCACCACCACCTGCATGATCTCGTCCAAGCCACGCATTATAACTGATAAATACATCCGCCATTCCTTCAGAGTGGTTGTATCTAAATTCTGGCATTCCCTCCCGGACAGCACTATGAGTGTACCGCACGAGGACTGTAGCAATTCAAGAAGGTGGCTCGCCACACTATCTCAAGAGGGAACTGGCATTCTATATTAAAGGGTTGCCTAGCTAGCAGTGCCCATATCCCCTGACATGAAAATGCAAAATAAAATCATTGAGTTTGTGGAAGCCTGCTGTGTACAAATGGCGGCCATCTTACCACCTTCGGAACAGTAGAGTGGATTAGAGTAGCTTGATTTTTCTTTCTACCATATATAGCTGGTACAATAAATAAAAGAGAGAACGTTCCTCTAGGACCAAGGTACTATACGAACATATAGAATACACGAGAATACGGTCATACACAGGGCAGCATAAAGTGCAAAGAAAAATACAAAACATTCAAGACAGTGAATAATTCCTGACAAGACAAAACAGTAGGTACAATAGTAGACAAATTACAATGTAACAATGAATGATCATTAATAAGACGCTGTTTTAGCATCAATTCAAAAAGTCGTCCGAAATTGCAAATGGAACAGAATGTGATCATGCAATGTTAAGGCGTCTGATGACTTGGGGGAAAGAAACTATTGCACAGTCTGGCCGTGAGAGACAGAAGTGACCGCATTACTGCAAGTAATTAATTGGCTATGAAGCACTTTAGGACATGCTGATGTTTTGACAGGCGCTATGTTAATGCAAGCTCTCAAACTTGTTCTGACGGCGCAGCCTGAAATTTATCAAGCATGAAGTGTTGAAAGGCTGCGAGTAGAATTGAAAGCCAGTGAGGGCACAATAAGGAAGTGTTACTGACAGCTTCTGATCAACACTGCTCATATTCTTTCAGCCACAAATTAGTGTAAAAAATTAAATGGGATCTGATAAATGCAGCCGTTGGCGAGAGCATAGAGGGCGATTTGCTAGAATGAGAGCAGGGATGAGGGTCTTCAGTTTAAACTTCGTCCACCCCCTCCTCGTTCTGGACACCGCTCACGGATGTAACTTTGCACATCTCAATATTCTTCAACCCGACACAGATGTTTGAGTGTCCTTTAGCAACTGGCCATTAGTTCTCTGAAGAGAAATCCTCCATAATTTCTCCTTTCCACAGTTTTTTAAAAGCACTTTCCAACCATTAAAAAACTTCTTCAAGACTGTCAGAGCAAAGAGAAACGGAGGTGGGTGAATGGCCTGGAGGAGTTGAAAGAGGTAGTGAGTGATGAAGGGGCTAGAGGAGGTAACACATTGGGTGTGTTGGAGAGGCTGGAGTAGATTGCAGCTAGAAAAGGATTTAGCTGGAAGAGGTTTCAGCGATACAGTGGGTTGTAGGAGCTGGACGAGGTTTCAGAGATAGGGAGGGCTCTGGGTACTTGAGTAGGTAACCGAGAATGGGAAGTTTGCTGAGCTGGAGGATTTTACAAAACGAGAGAGAGCGACAGTGCTGGAAGAGGTTATGCAGATAGGGAGGAGTTTGCGGCTGGAGATGGATACAGAGATAGAGTTATGCAGCATGAACACAGACTCTTTGGTTCATCTCGTCTAGTTATGCTAAACTAGTCCAGTCCTATTTACCAGCATTTGCCTCATAACCTTCCAAACTCTTCCTATTCACGTCCCCATTAAAATGCCTGAGAAGTATCATAATTGTGACTCACTTCCTGTGACAGATTATTCCGTGCATCACACTGCCCTCTGTGTGAAAAGATTGCCTCTCAGGTCCCTTTGAAGTCTTTCCTTTCACCTTGCAACTGTGCCCTCCAATTTTGGACTCCTCTACCCTGGGATAATACCTTAGCTATTCATCCTATCCATACACCTTATAATTTTATAAGTCTCTATAAGATTTATAAAACTGTCAGCCTCCAACGGTCCAGGGAAAATAACTCCAAATCTTTCAGCCTTTACCTGTAGCTCAAAACCTCAAACCCTTGCAACACCCTTGTCAATCTTTTGTGAACTTCTTGAAGTTAAAGAACATCTTTCCTATAACAGAGAGACCAGAACTGAACATATTCTAAAAGTGGCCAAATGAATGTCTGTATAGCCCCAACTCTTATACTCATAGCACTGATAAATGAAGGCAAAGATGCCAAAGGCCTTCTTCCCCAGCCCGTCTAACTGTTATTCCATTTTCAATTAACTTTGCACCCTTATATCTGTTGGTTTCGCAGCACTCACCACTGTATCCCATTAAATGTCCAAGGCCTGCCCTGATTTTACTTACAAGGTGCAACACTTCATTGTGCTGTAGGGGTTGAAGGAGATTATAAAGATGTGGAGAAAGTTGTGGCTAGAGGAGGTGACCAAGATATAAGTAGTGCAGGAGCTCAAAAAAGATGATTTAGGAAAGGATGGGTTCAGGGCCTGAGGAAGGGCATAGTGATACAGACGGATTGAGGGGCTGGGGGTGGTGACAGAGATAGGGATTGGGCTAGGTTGTGTAGGAGGTTGCAGAGGTGGGAATGGTGTATTGACATTTTTGCTTCCAGAGGAACGGTAGGTGTAGGGATCGGTGGATTGATACAGGTACGTGAAGGGATTGGAGGCATTTGCACAGGTAAGTGGATTGTACGTGCTGGAGGAGGTGACAGAAATAGGGAGGGAGTTTTGGAGCTGGAATAGTTGACAGAAATTGGGAGGAATATAGGGCCTGGAGGAAGTGGAAGAGATAGAGAAGGCTGTAGGAACTGGAGGAATGTGTGGAGGTCGCATTGGACATCAGGGCAGGAGATCTGATAGAGATAAAGAGTGTTGTCCTTTCTGTTGGAGGTTACAGAGGGGTGGAGGCGGTTACCAAGATACGGAGGATTGTAAGTACTGGAGGATTTGATAGAGATAGCGAGGGATTTGCAGGCTGGAGGTGGTTACAGAGATAGGAAGGGAGAGTAGGAGCTGGAGAAATTGGGAATGATGTGGGGACTGGAGGAAGTCACAAAAATAGGGAGATAGTGAGGGACTGGGGTAGGTGAAAAAGATAGGTAGATTTGTTTGTGCTAGAAGAAGATTCAGATACAGTGATCAGTGCAGGGCTGGAGTTGCTGGCAGAGACAGGAAGAGGTGTAGACACTGGATTGTGTGACAGAGATAGCTGAGTGGCGGAGCGACTGGAGGATATCAGAGATAAGGAGGGGTGTTGAGATGCAGGGACTAATAGTAATAGGGTGTGTAAACGTTGGATGAGTCTACTAAGTTTGTGAGTGTTGTAGATGCTGGAGGTGGTCATAGCGATTGGGACAAGTTTTCCAGCTGGAGTTGGTTACAGAGATAGGGAGTCATGTCGTGGATGTCGAGGATTGGATGTATTTGTAGAGATGCAGGGCATGGATTAGATAACAATGGAGTGAAATAAAGACCTCAGATGGGTACAGAGAGAGGTAGGAGTGTCGGCGCTGGAGGCATTGACAGAAATAGGGAGGAATCTTGTGGTCTGCAGGAAATGGCAGAGATAAGAAAGTGTGTAGGAACTGTTTGAGAGTGTGGAGATAGGGCGGGATACAATGGCTGGAGGAGGTGACAGAGATGTGAGGGTTCAGGGACTGGAATTGTTTACAGAAATAGGGGTTAAAGGGGTTTGAGGAGTTTAAAGTGACAGGGATTGATTAGATTAGACTTACAGTGTGGAAACAGGCCCTTCGGCCCAACAAGTCCACACCGACCCGCCGAAGCGCAACCCACCCATACCCCCACATTTACCCCTTACCTAACACTACGGGCAATTTAGCTTAGCCAATTCACCTGACCCGCACATCTTTGGACCGTGGGAGGAAACCGGAGCACCCGGAGGAAACCCACGCAGACACGGGGAGAATGTGCAAACTCCACACAGTCAGTCGCCTGAGTCGGGAATTGAACCCGGGTCTACAGGCGCTGTGAGGCAGCAGTGCTAACCACTGTGCCACCGTGCCGCCCACAGTTTCAGTTGCTGCAGAATTACGTGGTGAAACAATTTGTTACAGAGACTAGTGAGTGTTATTTAGATACAGAGTGATGAAGCTTCGAGAGAAGGTTACAGATTTGGTGAAAGTTCGTGCGATATGGAGGTTCAAGGGACTGGAGGATTATGTGGTGGAAGGCCGGGATACAGGAACTGAGTTTATAGAGATAGGTAGAGTTTTAGGGGCTGAAGGAATTGACAGAGATAGGGAGGGTTTTAGTGTCTCGACGAGTTTACAGAGCTGGGAGGAGAGTCAGAGAGATTGGAGATATCTGGAGAATGGTATTGGAACGTGTGGTGGTTACAGAGATAGGGATACCTGTCAGACCTGGTGACAATGCTAGAAAAAAAAAACAGGGAACCTAAGGACTGGAGGATGTTATCAGGATTAGAGAGTTTGAGCTATAGGGAGAGGCTGAAGTGATTGGAGTTGTTTTCCCAGGAACGTTAGAGGCTGAAGGATGACCTGATACAGATGTGTATAATCATGATGGGCATGAACAGGGTAAATAGAATGGTCTTTTCCCCAGGTGGAGGGTAGTGGTGGTTGTCCAGAAGTAGAGGGAATAGGTTTAGAGTGAGAAGGGAATATTTCAAAAGGGATCTAAGGAGTAACGTTTTCATGCAAGTGGGTAGTGAGTGTAAGAAATTAGCTGCCAGAGGAGTTAGTGGAGGAAGGTATAGTTGCAGCATTTAAAAGGCATTTGGATGGGTACATGAATAGGAAGGGTATACAGGGGTATGGGACAAGTGTTTGCAAATGGTACTAGATAATTTAGCATATCTGGTCGGTATTGAAGGATTGGACTGAAAGGTCTGTTTCCATGGTCTATGACTAAGTGACAGCGGTAGAGCAGAATGTTGGAACTAGAGGAGGGAATGGTGATTGGGATTTCTGGATTGGAGGGGTGACAGAAGTAGGCAGGGGATCACGGGCTGAATAAGATTATAGAGATAAGGAGGGGTTCATGGGCTGTGGAGGGTGCGGTGACAGGGTAGGATATGGTGTAGAGGAGGTTGCAGAAATTAAAGGTTCAGTGGCTGTAAATAGAGTGGCATAGAGTTTGAGGCGCATTGCAGAAATATTGAGGTGGGCAGGTCCTGCAGGAAGTAACATATCTCGGGATTGGTGTAGGGACTTGAGGAGGTGATATTGATAGGGAGGGATGTAGCCACTTGAGAAGGTGACAGGGAGAAGAATGGTTATAGGCCATGGAGGAGATTACAGTGATACTGAGGGGATTGGGGGTGATGGAGTTCACAGAGACGGGGAGCGCTGTAGGATTGGAGGGGTCTGCAGAGATAGAGAGAGTATCAGGGCCTGGAGGAGGTGAGACATAAGGAATGTAGTGACTGGAGGCAATTACACAAATAGGATCAGGTGTCAAGTCTGTCAAAGATAACAGAGGAAGCGAGTGGCGTAGTGTCCAGAGGATGTCAGAGCAATAGGAAGGATTGTGGTGATTGAAGGGGATGGTAGAGGTATGGAGTGTTTTAGGGCCTGGTGAAGATAATAAGAGAGATTTATGGGGACCTGAGTTGGTTACAGCAAAAGGGAAGGGTGTATGCATAAACAGAAATCGTGAGAAATATAGTCTCTGGAGGAAGTGGCAGAGATAAGGAAGGGTGGAGAAACTGGAGGAGAATATGGAGGTAAGGCAGGATATAGGGGCTGGAGGAGATAGAAGAGATAGGCACGGGCTGAAATATAATATGGTGGTAGGGTTGGATTTATTGAGTGGAACACGTTACATAAAGAATGGTGTGGGATCTGGAGGAATTTACAGAGGGTTGGGGTTCAGGGCCTGGTGGTAGCTCCAGATTTAGGAAGAGGTAAAGGGCCTGAGAAGTTTGCAGAGATATTGAGGTGTGTAGGGCCTGGAGAAGGCAGGACCTTGAGAAGGTGAGAGGGATAAGAAGGATTTAGTGGCTGGAGGAGATTATAAAGATGGCGAGGAGTTTAAGAGCTTGAGGTGGTTACCAAAACACGAATGGGTATTAGGGCTTGTTGAGATGTCAGTGCTAGGGAAATGTATATTGGCTGATAAGGTGACACAGATGGGGAGATTTGTAGGAGCTCAAGAAAGTTACAGAGACAGGGATGTGTGCAGGAGATGGAGGGAGTTAAAGAGATAGGGAGGTGTGAAGAAGATGGAATATGTAAAAGAAATAGGGAGGGTTATACGTGCTGCATGAATGAAAGATCGTGTGAGTTCCGGCGTGGGGATTGAGTGACTGGGAACAGGAGGGAAATGGAGAATGAGACACTCCAGAGCGTGAACAGCAGATGGCCACTATTTAGAGTGACCCAGTCTATCACGGCTCTGTATGTGTAAATGTGCGATACGCCTGAGAAGGTGAGAGGTTAATGGAGTCTCTGCATTTTTCCTCCTGCACATGGGTGAAGCCATAGTTGTCTGCGTGGTGTTTTGGGGCTGACGACTGATTCTGCCACGGGCTACTGCTCCTGCTGCTGCTGCTGCTGCTGCAAATTGCTCAGTGATCAGTGAGGTTTCAGTTCCTCCGCCGACATGTCCCTCCCCTTCCTCTCCATCTGAAATGAATAACCACACCACCTGCATCCCCTTCACAAACACGCTAAAAACAGCATTGCTGCGTCTCTCGGGGGGTAAAATGAGGCATCTGAAACACCACCCGGGTCCCCGAGGTGGAGAGACTGCGTTGCTTTCAACTCAGATGCAGAGACAGACTTGAAACCAACTCTTCAACTCCGTGAATCATCATCGGGATGGTTTTCATTAGACTGCTAAAGTGTCGTTGTTCTAAAGAAGCTTTCAAAGCAACAAACCTTAAAATCAAACCGAAGACTCCATCTAATATAGAGAAGGCCGTTCAGCCATTCCATGCTTCTCTTCTATTCATTAATGAAGAATGATTATTTCATAACTCCACTTTCCTATCTCACACCCCTTGATTCACTTAATCTACAAATGTCTACCTATTAGAATCTTCCATAGGCATCGAAAATGGCACAGATTCAGTAGGCACTGGGTGAAAAGAATTTCTCTTCACCTCAGTCCAAATTAGCTGCTCCATATCCCAGCCCTTTCAGAAATACCCTGTTTTTCTGTTCTGCCAACCAAAATGGTGGCCGCACATTACCACTTTAAAACCATTATACGACATAGGCCATCTTCTAAACTAATGATTCTGACTCAATACAGAGCTATGATTAGGTTATTGAAAGGTATGAGATTAATATTTCAAAAATAATTGAACGGGGTCAAGCAAAAACTAAAGTCACAGAATCATAACTGTCGCCAGCAGAGAAAAAGGTCTTTCAACCTATCAAGTCTGAACTGATCAAAAATCATCCCTTAGCTATTCTAATCCCGTTTCCAGTACCTGCCTACGCAAATGCACAACTAAATATGTCTTCAATCTGACGGGCTTTCTACCTCTACCAACCTTACGGTTGTATTTTCCAGATAACCACCAACCCCCGCATGGAAACAATTTTTCTCATACTGTCCTTGAAAACTCCTGTCCCTTGTTCTTAAATTTATGCCCCCCTCCCCTCCCCAGATCAGCATAGATGAGTTGAGTCAAAGGGCCTGCTTATGTGATATACGTCTTTATGACCACCAAGGAAGCACAAAGAAAATAGGAGCGTTTCTTTTTTGAAAATTCATGTTTTGAAGTCGATTTGGTTATTGATGTTCAACATGAATAGAACAAAGAGTATTGAGAGAGATAGTGCGAACAAGGAACTGTGTTAGATTATCGATCATGATCCTATTTAATGGAAAAGCAGAATCGAAGGGCCGAATAGCCCCCATACACCCTTATCTGCTATGCCCCCATGAGCACAAAGTCCAATCACTTGTTCAAGTATCATAAGCCCTGAAAGTTCAGATTTTGAGCAATGGTGTACGAAGCCAGAAATAGATCGGTGAAAACCCGGAGTGTCAATTTGCTTGGTCTCTACCCCATTATTTGCATTCCGGTAAATAAATAGAACCCGGGGCTCACTCTCCAGCTTATCATCACTGGGTGCGGACCAGCTTCCAGGATTTTACAGCAAACTGTTCGACTGAGGATAACACCCTGACAGTTGATTGTTCTAGTGCATTTTCTAGTGAAAATGTTCATGACGCTGCATCTGCTGTGGACTCTACTGATCCATGTAATAGGTCAGGAATTGTTCTAGATGAACGTCTGTCAGTTAAGTATCATTCGGGTTTGTTTCAAATCCACTGGCAAAGTCACTCAATGTCTCTACGTATTTCGTCAATTGTAGGTACCTTGGCTGATCCTGTCCTCAATCAGAGTCCAGTGTCCGACCCAGTCTCTGCCGGTCAGACGGTCCAGTTGAAGTGTGCAATGCAGAATGACGATGTGGACAGCTACGATGTGGACTGGTATCGACAGAGTCCCGGAGAAGCGTCAGTGTGGGTGATCACACAAGATACAGATGATGATATATCCAGGGGCACTGGCTTCACGAACCGATTCCAACCTTCTCGAGACACCTCCAGTAACAATTTCATCCTAACCATTGAAAACCTGGTCTCCAGTGACTCTGCCATCTATTATTGTGCTGTGTGGCATAGCTCAGCATGGATCTTCGGAGGTGGGACTGCCCTGGCTGTTCGGAGTAAGTCATTTTGTTTTATGTTTGTCTCCGTATTATTGTTCAGATTAGCTGACATTTTCTTCCTTCAGCGTTCTTTAGATTTTACCAAAATGCATTTTTCAACAAATCTATCGCATACATATAAGTCCAAGTGTTACATTAATCCTTCACTCAACTCTCACTCACTCACTTGCTCACTCATTTACTTTCACTCACACAATCACTCACTGATTCGCTCACGCACTGACTCACACGCACACCAGATCAACGTATTATTTATACTAACAATTCTATCACACACTCGCACAACTGTTTGTGTGGAGTTTGCACGTTCTCCCCGTGTCTGCGTGGGTTTCCTCCGGGTGTTCCGGTTTCCTTCCACAGTCCAAAGATGTGCAGGTGAATTGGCCATGCTAAATTGCCCGTAATGTTAGATGAAGGAGTAAATGTAGGGGAATGGGTCTGGGTGGGTTGCTCCTCTTTGGAGGGTCGGTGTGGACTTGTTGGGCCGAAGGTTCTGTTTCCACACTGTAAGTAATCTGATCTTATCTAAACTCAGTGCGTGTCATATGTATTAATTATTCTCTCGCTCTCTCACAACCGCACGCAATTCAGTGCGTGACATGTATTAACGATTTCTTCTCTCACACAAGTGTATATCAATGATACTTTCACATATTCTGGTCCATCTTACATTAATAATTCTCTCTTTCTCACAAATATACTCAGGCCAGAGATTGTATCAAATTCACTCTCATGCACACAAAGTAGTGTAACACTGATAATTAATTTTCTGATTCCAATATCCAGCGGTCTGAGTGTTTATATGTGTGTATATATATATATATGTTATTATTTTTATTATTATGTTATTGTCGTTATTAATAATTCTCTATCTCACAGACACACTCAAGTAAGAGTGTTGCATCCATAACTCACACACGCAAACACATAACAGCCAGAGTGTTATTTATGTCAACAATTGTCTCTCACATTATCACAAACATAACTGAATTTATAACACTAGTTCAGTCACACATACACACTGGGTTGGTATTATGCTAATAATTCTCTAACTCACAAACACACGCAAGTGAGGTACGTTACATCAATAATTCTCTTAAACACACATGTCAGTGTTGTAATTATAATTCTCTGCCTCATGCACACATTGATAGTAATATATGTTCGCAATTCTTTCTGCCTTCATTTCTCTCTCGTCCTCAGACATATACACAGAGATGAGAGTTTACATCAATAATTCTCTCTCACATGCACAGTCAGAAAGTTCATCTTGCTATTTCTTATACATATAGGTCAGTGTGTTATATATGCTAACAATTATCTCTCATGCAGGTCAGAGTGTTATATTTATTAATAATTATCTCTCACACAAAGGTCAGATAGTTATATTAAGAAATTTGCCCTGTCTCTCACGCACGCAGGTCAGTGTTACATTAATCAGTCTATCTCACACAAACAAATAGCAGTCAGAATGTTACTAATATCAATAATTCTGGCTCGCACCCGCCATCACCACTCCCTCCTACCCCTCCCAAATGCACATACACACACACGAAACACACATAGATCCGAGATTACATCAATAATGCTCACACACACAGGTCACTACTACATTAAGAATTCTCTCAACGAGAGATACACAGAGATCAGATGGTTATGTATATTAATAATTTTATATCTTCTGCCTACTCACACACATGCACAGATACCCACACATTCTCTCTCTCTCTCTCTCTCACACACACACACACACACACACACACACACACACACACACACACACACACACACACACACACACACACACACACACACACACACACACACACACGGCAGTGTTACATTAATAATTCCTTCAGAATTATTCTCAGAATAACGCACAGGTCAAAGTATTGTTTATTTTCTCTCTTTCTCACATACACAAAACACACATAGGTCAGATTTAAAATTGATAACTCACACACTCAGATCAATCTGTAATTCTCCCCCACATCGTCTCCTCTCTCCCTCTCTCTCTCTCACACACACACAAACACACACAGAGGTTACTATTATTACTATTTATAATAATAATTCTCTCTCATACATTCAAATGCAGGACAAAGACTATAACAGTTCTTGGATATCAACTCACGGGTCAGAGTTCTATTATTAATTCTCTGTCTCACCCAAACAGACCTGTCACAGTGTTTGATGTGTATTAGTGATTATCTCTCTCTCTCTCTTTCTCTCATGCGCACACACATACACACAGGTCAAAATTTACAACATGTCACAAGCACAGGTAAGGTAGCCGATCTTAATATTTCTGTCACAGAGAGGTCAGCACAGAGAAATATAAATAATTGTCTCTGACACGCTGGTCAGGTAGTTATGTTAATGACACGCTCTCTGTCTCTCCTCTCTCTCAAACACACACACACGTAGAAAGTTATGTTAATGCTTCACTTATTCACTCAATCTTATAGGCACTCATATATCAGAGTTTTGTATATGTTAGAACAGCTCACACGCATCAGTCAGGTAGTTATATTAATAACTCATTATTTGCCTCTTTCACACATGCATACACAAGTCTGAGTGCTATATATACAAATAAATATCTGGCAGGCTCTCCATATCGCTCACATGCATAGGTCAGAGCGCAATATAATTACCTTCCTCACGTGCACACACACGAATCAGAGTGTTGAATATTAATAACTTTCTGTTGGTATTCCAAGCACATACATAGCTCAGAGTCTTATTTATGTACAATTATCTTCGCACACATCGATCACAGCATTTTTTATTCATATACATACATATAAAATCCCCTTTCTCTGTGTTTCCCCACAAACAGGTAGTGATGATCAGAAACCATCTGTTCTTCTGCTCCCACCTTCACCAGAACAAATAGACACGGGATCAGCCACCCTGTCCTGTCTGGTGAGTCGATTTAAGCCAGGCTTTGTGCAGGTCCTCTGGAGTGTAGATGGGAAGGAGACTGGCAGTGGGGTGACCACGAGCCCTGTGTCCCGGGACAACGATCAAAGCTACAGTCTGAGCAGTTACCTGACAGTTCCGGCCACTGACTGGAAGAAAGGCTCCAGATATTCCTGCAGTGTGAGGCACGGTTCACTGAACTCGCCTCTCCTCAACACCATCAGCTCCAGTGACTGTTAGCTCTGAGGCTGACAATGTCACGGGTCAGTTACTGTGTGTCATGTTGCGTTTCCTTGTTTATTCTTGCTTTGCAATGTAATCTCTGCAGCAATGTTAGCGTTTGGTTAGTAACCTCAATATTGAAGATTATCGGGAGTAAGTGAAATGATTGTTCAATTTGGTAAACGGTGTAATTGACCCCAGTATTTTGTGTGTCAACTCTAGTTCTGAGTGGAATGGGGAGCAATCTCCCCTTTTAGGCAATGACCATGTTGAACTTTGTAAGCACAGCTCTGAATAAATATGAAATTTTAAAACGAATTGACTTTCATCATTGAACACGAAACGGGACACTGAGGGGCTTGGCAGTTTACACAGAATTACATCAAATGGTTCATGGGAACGTGCGTCAGTAATGTTCTCCTCAAGCACCTATTGGAGGAGCGAGTTCCCCCAGTCTCCCCCATTCCTCCACACTATCTATGTGAATGAGTCCTCCACTCCCACCGACTCCCTGCGAGACCAAGTCCACTATTCTCCACACGGCCTGTGGGAGCAGGTCTCACATAATCTCAACCAAAGGAAGTTTCTCCTCGAATCCTGACCGAGTTTGTCGGGACTGGATTATTTTGACCTGCTTTGGTTTTGTTTGTTACAGAAATGGAACATTCCACTCCATCAAACTCGCAGAACTTTCGAAACCTCAATCAAACCTCACGTTCTATGTTTTCTGGAGAGGTGTCCAGGGCTGATCATTCCAAATTAATCTAAGCTCCCAGTTCTGTAATTGATCTTGTTAGTGATAGTGTCTTTCCCAATGCTTCTGTAATTCCGATAGAATTGGCTGCACTGGACTGCATATTTTAGTGTGGTCTAACTGACAAGAGTAGAAAGCTGGTACACAGTGTAAAACACACACTGAAGATCATATATGGAAAACCAACAGAAAGTTCTCTCTCTCTTTCTCTCTCTCTCTCTCTTTCTCTCTCTCTCTCTATCTATCTCTTTATCTATCTATCTATATATCTTTCTATCTATCTATCTCCATCTCTCTCTCTCTCTACACACACATCCCCTCCTCAGACACACAGACATCCTGCACATAGACTAATACGCACACATGCCATTCCTCAAACACAGCTGAAAACCGTCTTCAAACCATCAACAATTTACAATGAGACATACCCCACCCGCCCACCTCTACGTCTGGATCATGGACAATGAGATTTCTCTCAGGGTGGGGGGAACTCATTCGGGGTGAACTGACCCTAATTCCTCAAGATATGGAGGTACCGGTGTTGGACTGGGCTAGACAAACTCAGAAGTCTCATGACATCAAATTATAATCCAACAGATTTATTTGAAACCCCAAGCTTTAGGAGCACTGCTTCTTCAACAGGTGAATACCTGACATTTCACCTGGTGAAGGAGCGGTGCTCCAAAACCTTGTGAACTTCAAATAAACCTGTTGGACTATAACGTGTGACGTTTGACCTATGTGCTCATGAAACTGGTGTAGGACAAAGGCAAGGGAAGTTTGGAGAGATTACTCCCACAGATAGTCATTGCATTCTGATGGGAAGTTGGAAACAGATTCAACAGGAAATTTGAATAAGTGAGTAGGGTGAATGGTAGGGCTTTTGCAGGTAGAACAGTGAGAAGGTGTAGGCCGTGGGATAGCCAGATCACTCCTTGAATCACAGTTCCAGCTAACAGCAGGATGATGGTTTGTCAGCTCTGTGTGTTTTCATGTTCAAATCTTCGGATTCCTTTATGCACCATCAGTGTTCACGTGGAGCTGAGGACCACAGGCAACGTACACCCATCTCCACCCCACCCCCATCCCAAGGTCTATGAAATGCCAATAATTACTGCAATCGCCGTAGACCTGGGAATGAGAAAATGTCTCGAGAAATGGAATTACTTATTGATGTATTTCAGAAAGCTTTCCCAATCAAAAGCTGAAAAGTTTATCGCAAGGACATGGGATTAAACGCTCAGGCACCTCATTTGTGGAGATACAAGCATAAATGCACACACAAATACTTTGACTTTTTACACACTTTCTCTCTTTTAGACGCACTTCCTATTTACACACACATTTGTAAACACTCCTTCTATGATACATACACTTCCATACACACTCATTCTTTCTCTCCAATTTACACACACTCTCGCCAGTACCACTCACGCATATACACCGTCATGCTCACACACACAAACTTCCTCTCTCTTATACATAGTCTCTCTAACTCCATCACGCGTACACTTTCTCTTTTTTGCACACTCTCACTCACACAGGAAGGCAGAGTTTCTATCCCTTTCACAGACTATCTAACTCTCTGACTTACACACGCTCTGTAACACTTCCACACACTCTCTGTCACTCTTTTACACCCGCTCACTCTTACTCTCTCTCACACACTCATATTTTCTCTTTTACACTGTCTCATATGTCTCCCTTCTCTCTTACACATGCCCATCCTTACTCTTCACACAGACCCTCCCTCTCTCACAAATACAATTTCATTTCATCAGACGATCTCACTCACACAGATAAATTTTCTCTTCTTTGCATGCACCCTCTTT